>NC_056429.1:5040533-5120533 GCF_018296145.1 Oncorhynchus tshawytscha | reverse complement strand
GTCAATCTACTGATTCTGATAGAGCAGGGGTGTCAATCTACTGATTCTGATAGAGCAGGGGTGTCAATCTACTGATTCTGATAGAGCAGGGGTGTCAATCTACTGATTCTAATAGAGCAGGGGTGTCAATCTACTGATTCTGATAGAGCAGGGGTGTCAATCTACTGATTCTGATAGAGCAGGGGTGTCAATCTACTGATTCTGATAGAGCAGGGGTGTCAATCTACTGATTCTGGTAGAGCAGGGGTGTAAATCTACCCTAAACCTCAACTAAATCTTTTAATAGATAATGTGGAAATTGAGCAAGTTGAGGTGACTAAACTCATTTTGACACACCTGGTCTTCAATAAGGTCCGGAAGAAAATATTTCCTCGCCTGTCAACATTTGCAACAACAAAAAATTCCTCTCAACATCGTTTTTTTCTTTCTGGAATGTTCCGATGCTCCCCGACTGTGTAGACTTCGTGTCGGTGATTGGATCCCCTCGCAGGCTATATGCTTATCTTTATTTATCTATTTTGGGGCGGCAGGGTAGCCTAGTGGTTAGAGCATTGGACTAGTACCCGAAAGGTTGCAAGTTCAAACCCCTGAGCTGACAAGGTACAAATCTGTCTTTCTGCCCCTGAACAGGCAGTTAACCCACTGTTCCTAGGCCGTCATTGAAAATAAGAATTTGTTCTTAACTGACTTGCCTAGTAAAATGTATATTTATTTATCTTTATTATGGTCTTACAGAGAGCTATGGGTTACATTTGGTTTGTTCTAGTGTCGTCGTCGTACCAACCAAACAGACCAAACAGACAAGTATTCCTGGTGCAGTAATAGTCTCTGAAAACCCGTTAAATACTGTCACCAGACTAAACCTGAAGGAGTGACCACAGAGACCCTATCGAAGCTAGAGACCTATTTATTCTATGGCTGTGCAGACAAAAAGATGGACAAAGAAAGAGAGAGAGAGACAGAGAGAGAGAGAGAGAGAGAGAGGAGTGACCACAGTGACCCTATCGAAGCTAGAGACCTATTCATTCTATGGCTGTGCAGACAAAAAGATGGAGAGAGAGACAGAGAGAGAGAGAGAGAGAGAGAGAGAGAGACAGAGAGAGAGAGAGAGAGGAAGAGACAGAGAGAGAGAGAGAGAGACAGAGAGAGAGAGTTTAGCTGAAGCAGACATCAGTAGGCCAGGGGCAGTAGATTATTCTGCTAGATATAGAGCTATAGCTAGCCACAGCTGTGGCGTGATGCGTGCCTCTGTCATAGAAGGTCACCTTGCTATTGGAACTGTCTGTGTGCGTGTTTTTGTGAGTGTGTGAGGTGTTGTGACTCGACTAGATGACCCCTAGACTGTAACATTCCACTCACTGTGTGGTCGCCGTGACAAATAATGAATGAAAAGAACAGCCTTAGAATCACTTATAATGGAGTCTGGTGTAGCAGTAACACTCAGGACTTATAATGGAGTCTGGTGTAGCAGTAACACTCAGGACTTATAATGGAGTCTGGTGTAGCAGTAACACTCAGGACTTATAATGGAGTCTGGTGTAGCAGTAACACTCAGGACTTATAATGGAGTCTGGTGTAGCAGTAACACTCAGGACAGCAGTAACACTCAGGACTTATAATGGAGTCTGGTGTAGCAGTAACACTCAGGACTTATAATGGAGTCTGGTGTAGCAGTAACACTCAGGACTTATAATGGAGTCTGGTGTAGCAGTAACACTCAGGACTTATAATGGAGTCTGGTGTAGCAGTAACACTCAGGACAGCAGTAACACTCAGGACTTATAATGGAGTCTGGTGTAGCAGTAAAACCCAGGACTTATAATGGAGTCTGGTGTAGCAGTAACACTCAGGACTTATAATGGAGTCTGGTGTAGCAGTAACACTCAGGACTTATAATGGAGTCTGGTGTAGCAGTAACACTCAGGACAGCAGTAACACTCAGGAATTTATAATGGAGTCTGGTGTAGCAGTAAAACCCAGGACTTATAATGGAGTCTGGTGTAGCAGTAACACTCAGGACTTATAATGGAGTCTGGTGTAGCAGTAACACTCAGGACTTATAATGGAGTCTGGTGTAGCAGTAACACTCAGGACAGCAGTAACACTCAGGACTTATAATGGAGTCTGGTGTAGCAGTAACACTCAGGACAGCAGTAACACTCAGGACTTATAATGGAGTCTGGTGTAACAGTAAAACCCAGGACTCCAGACCACACATGCACTCTTGGACACGGGGGGTTCTAGCCCCGGCTTGGCCGATCGACTGTGCCCATAATTTATTTCTGTGTCTCTATGTCTATCACCGAACCTCCGTTTTTCCACTTGTCCTATGAGAAACAGTCAGATATGGTTAGGAACAGGAAATACGGGATTAGAACTCCATAGATTCTACAGACCCCCCGAGACTCCCAGAGTCTTCCCGAGCTCCGAGACTCACAGAGTCTTCCCGAGACTCACAGAGTCTTCCCGAGACTCCCAGAGACTCCCAGAGTCTTCCCGAGACTCCCAGAGTGTTCCCGAGACTCCCTGAGAATCCCCGAGACTCCCTGAGAATCCCCGAGACTCCCAGAGACAAAGGCTTTGAGAAAGGGATTCAGGGGGTGATGGTGGAGAGAATGAGGGAGGGAAGGAGGGAGACCCAATGTCCATGGCTTTGAGAGGGTTATAGGGGAGGGAGGGAAGGGGGAGGTAGGTAAGGAAGGAGGGAGACCCAATGTCCATGGCTTTGAGAGGGTTATAGGGGAGGGAGGGAAGGGGGAATTAGGGAAGGAGAGAAGACTAACCTGATGTTCCTCCTATGTCCATGGCTTTGGGAGGGTTATAGGGGAGGGAGGGAAGGGGGGAATTAGGGAAGGACAGGAGACTAACCTGATGTTCCTCCTATGTCCATGGCTTTGAGATTGCGTGCTTTGATGATGTTCACAGTGATGGTGTTGGCTGTTGGGTTATAGCACAGAGACACCAGCAAGTCCCCTCGCCTCCCCTGGGAAACACACACACACAGACAGACAGACAGACAGACAGACAGACAGACAGACAGACAGACAGACAGACAGACACAGCAGTTAGTCACTTACATGCAGTGTAGACAGATCACCCTTGATCTGAGCCTGTATACTCACAAAGCATCTTAGTGTAGGAGCACTAAACCCAGGAACAGTTTCACATGTTAAATCATAATGACTAATAGGGGAGACCTGTTCCTAGATCAAAGTAGCAGACCTACTCTGAGACACACTTAGTGAGTACGGCCCCTGGTCTGGACACTGATTAAACCGAGAGAAATAAGCTGTAAATAGGTTGAATGGAGAAAGACTGTCTGGTCTGACAACGTATATTTTTGGGGAAAAGTTGACCCAACTTACCGCTCCATCCATGCAGGGTTTGAGCTCCTTCCAGAAGGTCTGCATGTGTCCCAGGTCACTGAGCTTGTTGAGAGGGATGGATACCTCCCCGATGGGGTCGTTACGACTGAACCGGTCAAAGTCCAACACCTGGAGGTACAGAGTCCTCTCCCTCACCTTCTCATACGGGAAACCTGGGTGGGAGGGAGAAGGGTGGAGGGGGGAACAGGCAGAAACAGAGAGAAGGAGAAACAGCGACAGTGAGAGATATAGATAGAAAACCGTTGTGTGAAAACAGTCACACTTGGGAAAGAGGTCTTTTGACCTCAATAGGACTTCCTGGTTAAATAAAAGACTGACATATATCCTTGACAACAACCTGAGCGAATCAAATCAAATCGTACTGGTCGTGTACACAGTTAGCAGGTGTTACGGTGGCTGCAGTAAGATGCTTGTGTTACTAGTTCCTGTCAATCAATACAGGAAACGACAAACAAGCGCGGGAATAATCAAAAAAAGATTAACTTATTTTAAAAAATGTAGCACAGCAGTAGATATATTAACAGTATTAAAGTGACCAGTGTTCAGTGACTATGTATATAGGGCAGCAGTCTCTAAGGTGCAGGGTTGAGTACCAGGTGGTAGCTGTCTAGTAACAGTCTCTAAGGGGTAGAGTACCAGGTGGTAGGAGGCTGGTAACAGTATCTAAGGTGCAGGGTGGTAGGAGGCTAGTAACAGTGACTAAGGTTCAGGGTGGTAGGAGGCTAGTAACAGTGACTAAGGTTCAGGGTGGTAGCAGGCTAGTAACAGTATCTAAGGTGCAGGGTGGTAGGAGGCTAGTAACAGTGACTAAGGTTCAGGGTGGTAGGAGGCTAGTAACAGTGACTAAGGTTCAGGGTGGTAGCAGGCTAGTAACAGTGACTAAGGTTCAGGGTGGTAGGATGCTAGTAACAGTGACTATGGTTCAGGGTGGTAGGAGGCTAGTAACAGTGACTAAGGTTCAGGGTGGTAGGCTGCTAGTAACAGTGACTAAGGTTCAGGGTAGAGTACCGGGTGGTAGCAGGCTAGTAACAGTGACTAAGGTGCAGGGTGGTAGCAGGCTAGTAACAGTGACTGAGGTTCAGGGCAGGATACTGGGTGGTAGGATGCTAGTAACAATGACTAAGGTTCAGGGTAGAGTACCAGGTGGTAGGATGCTAGTAACAGTGACTAAGGTGCAGGATGGTAGGATGCTAGTAACAGTGACTAAGGTGCAGGGTGGTATGATGCTAGTAACAATGACTAAGGTGCAGGGTGGTAGGACGCTAGTAACAGTGACTAAGGTTCAGGGTGGTAGGATGCTAGTAACAGTGACTAAGGTGCAGGGTGGTAGGAGGCTAGTAACAGTGACTAAGGTTCCGGGTGGTAGCAGGCTAGTAACAGTGACTAAGGTTCAGGGTGGTAGGATGCTAGTAACAGTGACTAAGGTGCAGGGTGGTATCAGGCTAGTAACAATGACTAAGGTTCAGGGTAGAGTACCGGGTGGTAGGATGCTAGTAACAGTGACTAAGGTTCAGGGTGGTAGGAGGCTAGTAACAGTGACTAAGGTGCAGGGTGGTAGGAGGCTAGTAACAGTGACTAAGGTGCAGGGTGGTAGGATGCTAGTAACAATGACTAAGGTGCAGGGTGGTAGGACGCTAGTAACAGTGACTAAGGTTCAGGGTGGTAGGATGCTAGTAACAGTGACTAAGGTTCAGGGTGGTAGGAGGCTAGTAAAAGTGACTAAGGTGCAGGGTGGTAGGATGCTAGTAACAATGACTAAGGTGCAGGGTGGTAGGACGCTAGTAACAGTGACTAAGGTTCAGGGTGGTAGGATGCTAGTAACAGTGACTAAGGTTCAGGGTAGAGTTCAGGGTGGTAGGATGCTAGTAACAGTGACTAAGGTTCAGGGTGGTAGGATGCTAGTAACAGTGACTAAGGTTCAGGGTGGTAGGAGGCTAGTAAAAGTGACTAAGGTGCAGGGTGGTAGGATGCTAGTAACAGTGACTAAGGTTCAGGGTGGTAGGATGCTAGTAACAGTGACTAAGGTGCAGGCTGGTAGCAGGCTAGTAACAGTGACTAAGGTGCAGGGTGGTAGGAGGCTAGTAACAGTGACTAAGGTGCAGGGTTGTAGGATGCTAGTAACAGTGACTAAGGTGCAGGGTGGTAGGATGCTAGTAACAGTGACTAAGGTGCAGGCTGGTAGCAGGCTAGTAACAGAGACTAAGGTGCAGGGTGGTAGGAGGCTAGTAACAGTGACTAAGGTGCAGGCTGGTAGCAGGCTAGTAACAGTGACCAAGGTTCAGGGTGGTAGGATGCTAGTAACAGTGACTAAGGTTCAGGGTGGTAGGATGCGAGTAACAGTGACTAAGGTTCAGGGTGGTAGGAGGCTAGTAACAGTGACTAAGGTGCAGGGTGGTAGGATGCTAGTAACAGTGACTAAGGTTCAGGGTGGTAGGATGCTAGTAACAGTGACTAAGTTGCAGGCTGGTAGCAGGCTAGTAACAGTGACTAAGGTGCAGGGTGGTAGGAGGCTAGTAACAGTGACTAAGGTGCAGGGTGGTAGGATGCTAGTAACAGTGACTAAGGTGCAGGGTGGTAGGATGCTAGTTACAGTGACTAAGGTGCAGGGTGGTAGGATGCTAGTAACAGTGACTAAGGTGCAGGGTGGTAGGAGACTAGTAACAGTGACTAAGGTGCAGGGTGGTAGGATGCTAGTAACAGTGACTAAGGTGCAGGGTGGTAGGATGCTAGTAACAGTGACTAAGGTGCAGGGTGGTAGCAGGCTAGTAACAGTAACTAAGGTTCAGGGTAGAGTACTGGGTGGTAGGATGCTAGTAACAGTGACTAAGGTGCAGGGTGGTAGGAGGCTAGTAACAGTGACTAAGGTGCAGGGTGGTAGGAGGCTAGTAACAGTGACTAAGGTGCAGGGTGGTAGGAGGCTAGTAACAGTGACTAAGGTGCAGGGTGGTAGGAGGCTAGTAACAGTGACTAAGGTGCAGGGTGGTAGGATGCTAGTAACAGTGACTAAGGTGCAGGGTGGTAGGAGGCTAGTAACAGTGACTAAGGTGCAGGGTGGTAGGATGCTAGTAACAGTGACTAAGGTGCAGGGTGGTAGGAGGCTAGTAACAGTGACTAAGGTGCAGGGTGGTAGGATGCTAGTAACAGTGACTAAGGTGCAGGGTGGTAGGATGCTAGTAACAGTGACTAAGGTGCAGGGTGGTAGGAGGCTAGTAACAGTGACTAAGGTGCAGGGTGGTAGGATGCTAGTAACAGTGACTAAGGTGCAGGGTGGTAGGAGGCTAGTAACAGTGACTAAGGTGCAGGGTGGTAGCAGGCTAGTAACAGTGACTAAGGTTCAGGGTGGTAGGATGCTAGTAACAGTGACTAAGGTGCAGGGTGGTAGGATGCTAGTTACAGTGACTAAGGTGCAGGGTGGTAGGATGCTAGTAACAGTGACTAAGGTGCAGGGTGGTAGGAGACTAGTAACAGTGACTAAGGTGCAGGGTGGTAGGATGCTAGTAACAGTGACTAAGGTGCAGGGTGGTAGGATGCTAGTAACAGTGACTAAGGTGCACGGTGGTAGCAGGCTAGTAACAGTAACTAAGGTTCAGGGTAGAGTACTGGGTGGTAGGATGCTAGTAACAGTGTCTAAGGTGCAGGGTGGTAGCAGGCTAGTAACAGTAACTAAGGTTCGGGGTAGAGTACTGGGTGGTAGGAGGCTAGTAACAGTGACTAAGGTGCAGGGCTGTAGGAGGCTAGTAACAGTAACTAAGGTGCAGGGTGGTAGGAGGCTAGTAACAGTAACTAAGGTTCGGGGTAGAGTACTGGGTGGTAGGAGGCTAGTAACAGTAACTAAGGTTCGGGGTAGAGTACTGGGTGGTAGGAGGCTAGTAACAGTAACTAAGGTTAGGGGTAGAGTACTGGGTGGTAGGAGGCTAGTAACAGTGACTAAGGTGCAGGGTGGTAGGATGCTAGTAACAGTGACTAAGGTGCAGGGTGGTAGGATGCTAGTAACAGTGACTAAGGTGCAGGGTGGTAGGATGCTAGTAACAGTGACTAAGGTGCAGGGTGGTAGGAGGCTAGTAACAGTAACTAAGGTTCAGGGTAGAGTACTGGGTGGTAGGATGCTAGTAACAGTGACTAAGGTGCAGGGTGGTAGCAGGCTAGTAACAGTAACTAAGGTTCGGGGTAGAGTACTGGGTGGTAGGATGCTAGTAACAGTGACTAAGGTGCAGGGTGGTAGGATGCTAGTAACAGTGACTAAGGTGCAGGGTGGTAGGAGGCTAGTAACAGTAACTAAGGTTCGGGGTGGTAGGATGCTAGTAACAGTGACTAAGGTGCAGGGTGGTAGGAGGCTAGTAACAGTAACTAAGGTTCGGGGTAGAGTACTGGGTGGTAGGAGGCTAGTAACAGTGACTAAGGTGCAGGGTGGTAGCAGGCTAGTAACAGTAACTAAGGTTCGGGGTAGAGTACTGGGTGGTAGGATGCTAGTAACAGTGACTAAGGTGCAGGGTGGTAGGATGCTAGTAACAGTGACTAAGGTGCAGGGTGGTAGGAGGCTAGTAACAGTAACTAAGGTTCGGGGTGGTAGGATGCTAGTAACAGTGACTAAGGTGCAGGGTGGTAGGAGGCTAGTAACAGTAACTAAGGTTCGGGGTAGAGTACTGGGTGGTAGGAGGCTAGTAACAGTGACTAAGGTGCAGGGTGGTAGGATGCTAGTAACAGTGACTAAGGTGCAGGGTGGTAGGATGCTAGTAACAGTGACTAAGGTGCAGGGTGGTAGGAGACTAGTAACAGTGACTAAGGTGCAGGGTGGTAGGATGCTAGTAACAGTGACTAAGGTGCATGGTGGTAGGATGCTAGTAACAGTGACTAAGGTGCAGGGTGGTAGGAGGCTAGTAACAGTGACTAAGGTGCAGGGTGGTAGGAGACTAGTAACAGTGACTAAGGTGCAGGGTGGTAGGAGGCTAGTAACAGTGACTAAGGTGCAGGGTGGTAGGAGACTAGTAACAGTGACTAAGGTTCAGGGTGGTAGGAGACTAGTAACAGTGACTAAGGTTCAGGGTGGTAGTAACAGTGACTAAGGTTCAGGGTGGTAGTAACAGTGACTAAGGTGCAGGGTGCTAGTAACAGTGACTAAGGTGCAGGGTGGTAGGAGACTAGTAACAGTAACTAAGGTGCAGGATGCTAGTAACAGTGACTAAGGTTCAGGGTGGTAGGATGCTAGTAACAGTGACTAAGGTTCAGGGTGGTAGTAACAGTGACTAAGGTGCAGGGTGGTAGTAACAGTAACTAAGGTGCAGGGTGGTAGTAACAGTAACTAAGGTGCAGGGTGGTAGTAACAGTAACTAAGGTGCAGGGTGGTAGTAACAGTAACTAAAGGTGCAGGGTGGTAGTAACAGTGACTAAGGTGCAGGGTGGTAGTAACAGTAACTAAGGTGCAGGGTGGTAGTAACAGTGACTAAGGTGCAGGGTGGTAGTAACAGTAACTAAGGTGCAGGGTGGTAGTAACAGTGACTAAGGTGCAGGGTGGTAGGAGACTAGTAACAGTGACTAAGGTGCAGGGTGGTAGTAACAGTGACTAAGGTGCAGGGTGGTAGTAACAGTAACTAAGGTGCAGGGTGGTAGTAACAGTAACTAAGGTGCAGGGTGGTAGGAGACTAGTAACAGTAACTAAGGTGCAGGTTGGTAGTAACAGGGTCCCAACACTCATACTTCCGTCTTAAATTGTAGGCCGTTGAGCATGCAAAATGTTTAATAGTATGCAACATTTCAATAATCGAGTATTTTTTAAATTCCAGGATGTCATACTAATTTTCAGCATTGTTTTTAGTATTACTTTTGTTATTTTAGTCTTGGTAAATATTCCATTTTACTTGAACTGCACTGTTGGTTAAGGGCTTGTAAGTAAGCATTTCACGGTGAAGTCTACACTTGTTGTATTCGTCGCATGTGACTAATACATTTAGATTTGATTTGATTTGACAACCGCTGATCAATTAGACATGGGGCTGTTCTACCGAAGTCAACAGAAAGTGGGGAAACAACACAATCATGCATGATGCATTCTCAGTATGCAAAAATATGTTTCATACTATGCAAAATTTAGAAAATCTATTATGGTTTAAATGCCAAGATGATTTACTCATTTCGGGGGGTTCATCTAGTCAAATTTGAGTTCTCTTCAAGTAGCCAACAACAAAACTAGGCTACTAAGTCATTTTTGTTCTCCTTAAAAAGTTTTTAAAAAACTAATCGTAGGCTACATCTTTTAAAACAGAAATATTTTAATTGAAATTTTATGCAAAGCAGATTTCTGTTTTCTTGCTGAAAAATGTTTATTGTTCTCTTGGCCTTTGTCAGAGCTTTTAAACTGAACAGTAATATAAACACAACATGTAAAGTGTTGGTCCCATGTTTCATGAGCTGAAATAAAAGATCCCAGAAATTTTCCATACAAACAAAAAGCTTATTTTGCTCCAATCTTGTGCACATATTTGTTTACATCCACGTTAATGAGCATGCAATTTTTTATTTTATTATTTATTTTACCTTTATTTAACTAGGCAAGTCAGTTAAGAACAAATTCTTATTTTCAATGACGGCCTAGGAACAGTGGGTTAACTGCCTGTTCAGGGGCAGAACGACAGATTTGTACCTTGTTGGCATGCTGACTCCAGGAATGTCCACCAGAGCTGTTGCCAGATAATTTATTGTTAATTTCTCGACCATAATCCACCTACAACGTCGTTTTAGAGAATTTGGCAGCACATCATACTGGCCTCACAACCGCAGACAACGTGCAACCTTGCCCAGGACCTCCGCATCCGGCTTCTTCACCTGCAGGAACGTCTGAGAACAGCCACCCGGACAGCTGATGAAACCGTGGGTTTGAACAACCAAAGAAACTGTCAGAAACCGTCTTCTTAGAGAAGCTGATCTGCATCGTTGTCGTCTTCACCAGGGTCTTGACCTGACTGCAGTTCGGCGTTGTAACCGACTTCAGTGGGCAAATGTTCACCTTCGATGGCCACTGGCACGCTGGAGAAGTGTGCTCTTCACGGATGAATCCCTGTTTCAACTGTACCAGGCAGTTGATGGCGTCGTGTGGGTGCGTCGTGTGGGTGCGTCGTGTGGGGGCGTCGTGTGGGGGCGTCGTGTGGGTGCGTCGTGTGGGGGCGTCGTGTGGGTGCGTCGTGTGGGGGCGTCGTGTGGGGGCGTCGTGTGGGGGCGTCGTGTGGGGGCGTCATGTGGGTGCGTCATGTGGGGGCGTCGTGTGGGGGCGTCGTGTGGGGGCGTCGTGTGGGGGCGTCGTGTGGGTGCGTCGGGTGCGTCGTGTGGGGGCGTCGTGTGGGTGCGTCGTGTGGGGGCGTCGTGTGGGTGCGTTGTGTGGGGGCGTCGTGTGGGGGCGTCGTGTGGGGGCGTCGTGTGGGTGTGGGGGCGTCGTGTGGGGGCGTTGTGTGGGTGCGTCGTGTGGGGGCGTCGTGTGGGGGCGTCGTGTGGGGGCGTCGTGTGGGGGCGTCATGTGGGTGAACGGTTTGCCGGTGGGGTTATGGTACGGGCAGCATAAGCTACGGATAACGAACACAATTGCATTTTTATCTATGGCAATTTGAATGCACAGAGATACAGTGAAGAGAATCCTGAGGCCCGTTGTCGTGCCATTCACCTGCCGCCATCACCTCATGTTTCATCATAATGATGCACGGCGCCATGTCACAAGGATCTGTACACAATTCCTGGAAGGTGAAAATGGCCCAGTTCTACCGTAGCATGCAACTCACCAGATATTTCATCCATTGAGCATGTTTGGGATGCTCTGGATCAACATGTACGACAGCGTGTTCCAGTTCCCGCCAATATCCAGCAACTTCGCACAGCCATTGAAGAGGAGTGGGACAACATTCCACAGACCACAATCAACAACCTGATCAACTCTATGCGAAAGAGATGTGTAGCGCTGAATGAGGCAAATGGTGGTCACACCAGATACTGACTGGTTTTCTGATCCACACCCCTACCTTTTAAAAAAAAGGTATCTGTGACCAACAGATTCATATCTGTATTCCCAGTCATGTGAAATCCATAGATTAGGGACTAATGAATATACAGTATTTCATTTGACTCATTTCCTTATATGAACTGTAAACTCAGTAAAATCTTTTAAATTGTTGTGTTTTATATTTTTGTTCAGTGTAAATACTAAACCATCTTTTTTGATTTGTGAATGTGTCCGCCCCGGGGACTCAGGACGTGACTGCGTTGTTGACGTCACGTTAATCAGGTCTTTTCATTTGGACACGTGGAATGTTTTAGGCTAACTATCTAATGATTTAATTTATGAATCAAGCCTGAGAAGTCATTCTGATGTCTGTTCCCAGTGATCAGTGCTTTATTTCACTATGTTGCTGTCCAGCGGTTCTGAATGTGAGATGACTGTCTACATTTTACTGTGCAAGAGCCTTTTGATTGGAACAATTTAAAGGGTTTTGGCTATTTAATTGAATTTAATTTATATACCTTATGTTAGAGAACTTTGGTTTTCGCTAATAACTATGTTGAAATCACAGGCGGCTGGTGGCACCTTTAATCGGGGAGGATGGGCTCATAATATGGCTGGAAGGGAATTAATGGAATGGTATCGAGTACATCAAACACGTGGTTTCCATGTTTGATACCATTCCATGAACTCCATTCCAGCCGTCTCCCTTTAGAGACCTCCTGTAGTTAAATAGGACAGATGTTCTGTATGGTCTACGACAGTATACGTTGAATGTGACAGTCTGTCCATAACCAGCCTGAGGAGGTCTATAACCAGCCTAAGTAGGTCTATAACCAGCCTGAGGAGGTCTATAACCAGCCTGAGGAGGTCTATAACTCCATTAGGTTGAATGTGATAGTCTGTCTATAACCAGCCTGAGTAGGACTATAACTCCATTTGGTTGAATCACCTACACAGCCAAGCAGGAGCCGCTACAGCGTTGTGACCATGGCATACTAAATCCTGTTACTAAACAGTATGTGCTAAATAGTAAATAGTATGCAGTTTAAGTATGTGCTATGCCAGTATGGGTATTCGGACATGGCCACTGACTAAGGGGCAGCAGAGGGCAGGGTACTGGGCAGAAGCCTTCTAGTGGTGGCTGTTTAACAGTCTGATGGAATGGGCATATAAGCTGTTTATCAGTCTCTCTGTCCCAGCAGTCTTTGCCTGCTAGATGGTAGTAGGGTAAACAGTGGGGTGAACAGCCGTGGCTCGGGTGGCTGAGGTCCTTGATGGTCTTCTTGGCCTTCCTGTGACACTGGATGCTTTCCGTGTCCTGGCTGTCAGTCAGTCAATGTGCCCCTATGCTGCATTGGGCTGACCGCACCACCCCCTGGAGAGCCCTGCGGTTGCAGGGGGTGCAATTGCCGTACCAGGCAGTGATACAGCCTGACTGGATGCTCTCAATGGTGAATCTGTAGCAGTTCGTGAGGGATTTAGGGGTCAAGCAACATTTCTTCAGACTCCTTTCTTCAGCACACTGTCGGTGTGCATTTCCGGTCTTCAGTGATGTGGGACTTGAAGCTTTTGACCCACTCCACTGCGGCCCTGTTGATATGGGATGGGGGCGTGCTCTCTCTGCTGTTTCCTGAAGTCCACGATCAGGTACTTCGTTTTGTTGACTCTGCCAAGGCACTCACCTCCTCACCTCCTCCCTTTGGGCTGTTTCGTCGTGGTTGGTAATCAGGTCTACCACTGTTGTGTTGTTAGCAAACTTGATGATTGAGTTTGAGACGTGTGTGGCCACACAGTCTTGGGTAAACTGGGAGTAGAGGAGGGGTGCTGTTGGGGCGGTAAGCAAATTGTAGTGGGTCTAGGGTGTCGGCTAAGGTGGAGGCAATATGGTCCTTAACTAGCCTCTCAAAGCACTTCATGATGACAGAAGTGAGTGCTACGGGGCGATTAGTTATTTAGTTCAGTTACCTTAGCTTTCTTGGATAGAGGAATGATGGTGGACATCGTGAAGCAAGTGGAGACAACAGACTGGGATAGGGAATGATTGAATATGTCCATAAACACTCCAGCCAGCTAGTGTACTTGCAAGGGTTAACACGCTTATATGTCTTACTCACATTGGCCACGGAGATCGGGAGCACACAGTCCTTAGGAACGGCGGAGGCCTACGCCGGCAGCTCAGTGTTGTTTTTCTCGAAGCCAGCAAAGAAGGTGTTTAGTTTGTCCGGGAGCTGTTGAATTGCAACTCCTCTTTGTCTCTGTACTAATGTTGGAGGCCTTGTCAGATTTCCAGAAGAAAGGCGGGTGAGGGCCTTGTAGCCATGCTACCTATCTCTTACCTATCTCCCCACGATTTGGTCCTGCCGTACATACCTACGCATGCGCTACGGTCACAAGACGCAGGCTTCCTTACTGTCCCTAGAATTTATAAGCAAACAGCTGGAGGCAGGGCTTTCTCCTATAGAGCTCAATTTTTATGGAATGGTCTGCCTATCCATGTGAGAGATGCAGACTCAGTCTCGACCTTTAAGTCCTTACTGAAGACTCATTTCTTCAGTAGGTCCTATGATTGAGTGTAGTCTGGCCCAGGGGTGCGAAGGTGAACAGCAAGGTACTGGAGCGATGAACCGCCCTTGCTGTCTCTGCCTGTCCGGCTCCCTTCTCTCCACTGGGATTCTCTGCATCTGACCCTATTATGGGGGCTGAGTCACTGGCTTACTAGTGCTCTTCCATGACATCCCTGGAAAGGGGTGCGTCACCTGAGTGGGTTGAGTCACTGCCGTGATCTTCCTGTCCAGTTTGCACCCCCTCGGGCTCATGCGGTGGAGGAGATCTCCGTAGACTATACTCAGCCTTGTCTCAGGGTAGTAAGTTGATGGTCTGTTTATATCCCTCTAGTGGTGTGGGGGCTGTGCTTTTGCAAAATTGGTGGGGTCATATTCTGCATGGCTGGCCCTGTCCGGGGGTATCGTCGGACGGAGCCACAGTGTCTCCCAACCCCTCCGTCTTAGCCTCCACTATCCATGCTGCAATAGTCTATGTGCCGGGGGTTAGATTCAGTCTGTTATATCTGGTGTAATTCTCCTGTCTTATCTGGTGTCCTGTGTGAATTTAAGTATGCTTCCTCGAATTCTCTCTCTCTCTCCCTCCCTCCCTCCCTCTCTCTCTTCCTCCCCTCCCGGAGAACCTGAGCCTGAGGGCCATGCCTCAGGACAACCTGGCCTGATGACTCCTGGCTGTCCCCAGTGCACCTGGTCGTGCTGCTACTCCAGTTTCAACTGTTCTGCCTGCGGCTATGGAACCCTGTACACCCTGTACACGTGTTACCTTGTCCCGGACCTGCTGTTTTCAACTCTCTCTCTCTCTTTCTACCTCACATGCTGTCTCAACTTCTGAATGCTTGGCTATGAAAAGCCAACTGACATTTTCTCCTGCAGCTGCTGACCTGCGATTATTATTTGACCCTGCTGATTTTCTATGAACGTTTGAAGAAGAACGATCTGGTCTTAATGGCCATGTACTCTTATAATCTCCACCCAGCACAGCCAGAAGAGGATTGGCCACCCCTCAGAGCTAGGTTCCTCTCTAGGTTTCTACCTCGGTTCCTACCTTTCTAGGGAGTTTTTCCAAGCCACCCTGAGAAGGGCTGTCTGTCCCCCACCCTGAGTTGGGCCGTCTGTCCCCACCCTGAGTTGGGCCGTCTGTCCCCCATCCTGAGAAGGGCTGTCTGTCCCCACCCTGAGATGGGCTGTCTGTCCTCCACCCTGAGAAGGGCTGTCTGTCCTCCACCCTGAGAAGGGCTGTCTGTCCCCACCCTGAGAAGGGCTGTCTGTCCTCCACCCTGAGAAGGGCTGTCTGTCCTCCACCCTGAGAAGGGCTGTCTGTCCCCACCCTGAGAAAGGCTGTCTGTCCTCCACCCTGAGATGGTCTGTCTGTCCCCACCCTGAGAAGGGCTGTCTGTCCTCCACCCAGAGCGTTGATGGTTCATCATCAGAGGCTGTAGGGCAGCCAGATTTAGACATCTCATATCATTTAACAGTTCCATTTCACACCATGCTGTTCATATGAATCATTTATTATAATTTACCGGTTTTCTCACAGCTATTTATCCTGGGAAAATGTGAGTGGTTTTGCATGGTAAATCCCGGTAAATCTGTGTTCCTGCCGTTCAACCCTAATGGGTCCAGGTCCAGGAAGTAGAACGTCCAGGTGAATTTCAGGTGAACCGGGCTGTGGGGGAGTGTGTGGGCTGTGGACCACCAATCTCATATCCAAAAGTTATTTTTTCGACTGTAGGTAATAGTCTGAGAAATATTCTGAGCAAATAATGTAAGAAGGGAGATAGAAAGAGGGCAACCTTGTGTAAGGTACCATAATACAGGTATGAGAGGGGCATTATACCATAATACAGGTATGAGAGGGGCATTATACCATAATACACGTATGATTAGAGCCTTATACCGTAATACAGGTATGATTAGAGCCTTATACCGTAAATCAGGTATGATAGATCCGTATACCGTAATACAGGTATGATTAGAGCCTTATACTGTAAATTAGGTATGATTAGAGCCGTATACCATAGTACAGGTATGATTAGAGCATTCGCCCGTAATACAGGTATGAGAGGGGCATTGTACCGTAATACAGGTATGAGAGGGGCATTATACCGTAATACAGGTATGAGAGGGGCTTTATACCGTAATACAGGTATAAGAAGAGCATTCTACCGTAATACAGGTATGATAAGAGCATTCTAACATAACACAGGTATGAGAAAAGCATTTTACCGTAACACAGGTGTGATTAGAGCATGTACCGTAATACAGGTATGAGAAGAGAACTGTACCGTAATACAGGTATGAGAAGAGAACTGTACCGTAATACAGGTGTGAGAAGAGAACTGTACCGTAATACAGGTATGAGAAGAGAACTGTACCGTAATACAGGTATGAGAAGAGAACTGTACCGTAATACAGGTATGAGAAGAGAACTGTACCGTAATACAGGTATGAGAAGAGAACTGTACCGTAATACAGGTATGAGAAGAGAACTGTACCGTAATACAGGTATGAGAAGAGAACTGTACCGTAATACAGGTATGAGAAGAGAACTGTACCGTAATACAGGTATGAGAAGAGCATTAGAATCCCCACGTACCCTCGAACAGGAAGGTCTCGTTCCAGTGAGGGTTGAGGTTCTTCCTCTTCACCTTGGTCTCCAGCTTGTGCTTCTTGTCCGGCAGCAGGTAGAGCTTGACGAAGGGGTCAGAGGTCCCAGAGAAGTCCTTGGCAGGAAGCTCCTGGCCCTTCATAATAACAACAACATATGTCAATTAGCAGTCGTTACTTCAAGTGACGCGTACGTACAATTTCGTACGGGGAATTAAAACCCCACAATTCTGGCTTTGTAACCGTGTCACTAATACCTTGAGAATCTTGACAGTCAGGGTGGAGTCTTGGAAGCTGTAGCCAACCGAGAACTGGATCCGCCCCAGCTTCTCACAGATAGGACCTTCACCGTCGTCATCCTCAGAGCCCGGGGACAGCTGGGGCGTTTGGGGGGGGGGCAGACGAATACAAACAGAAGCTCAGGATGAAAATCTATACACACGCAGATGCACACACACGGACACAACACACACACAATCCTTTCACGCACACAGCTCTTTGTCGACTACAGACAGTGAGAGTGGAGGTGGTGGGGTGCCAGCCGGGTTTTGGGGCGCCTGGAGAGTGGAGGTGGTGGGGTGCCAGCCGTGTTTTGGGGCGCCTGGAGAGTGGAGGTGGTGGGTGCCAGCCGGGTTTTGGGGCGCCTGGAGAGTGGAGGTGGTGGGGTGCCAGCCAGGGTTTTGGGGCGTCTCATTTTATCATGGTGGGATGGCGTGTGGCAGCTGGCTGGGGGCCGCTGAAATAGATGTTTTATCATGGTGGCTGGCTGGGGGCCACTGAGAGAGTGTTTTATCATGGTGGCTGCCTGGGGGCCACTGAGAGAGTGTTTTATCATGGTGGCTGGCTGGGGGCCACTGAGAAAGATGTTTTATCATGGTGGCTGGCTGGGGGCCACTGAGAGAGTGTTTTATCATGGTGGCTGCCTGGGGGCCCGCTGAGAGAGATGTTTTATCATGGTGGCTGGCTGGGGGCCACTGAGAGAGTGTTTTATCATGGTGGCTGGCTGGGGGCCACTGAGAAAGATGTTTTATCATGGTGGCTGGCTGGGGGCCGCTTAGATAGATATTTTATCATGGTGGCTGGCTGGGGGCCACTGAGAGAGATGTTTTATCACGCCACTGAGAGAGATGTTTTATCATGGTGGCTGGCTGGGGGCCACTGAGAGAGATGTTTTATCATGGTGGCTGGCTGGGGGCCACTGAGAGAGATGTTTTATCACGCCACTGAGAGAGATGTTTTATCATGGTGGCTGGCTGAGGGCCACTGAGAGAGATGTTTTATCATGGTGGCTGAATGGGGGCCACTGAAAGAGATGTTGTATCATGGTGGCTGGCTGGGGGCCACTGAGAGAGATGTTTTATCATGGTGGCTGGCTGGGGGCCACTGAGAGAGATGTTTTATCATGGTGGCTGGCTGGGGGCCACTGAGAGAGTGTTTTATCATGGTGGCTGGCTGGGGGCCCGCTGAGAGAGATGTTTTATCATGGTGGCTGGCTGGGGGCCACTGAGAGAGATGTTTTATCATGGTGGCTGGCTGGGGGCCCGCTGAGAGAGATACTCTGACACGAAGCACTTTCATTTACCCACTAATGTCCTTAAGAGGCAGGAGGCTGAGGAGGCGCTCCGATAGCTGGCTTCAGACAGACGAGCCATTCTCTCTCTGTGTCTCTCTCTCTGTCTGTCTCCCCCCCCCTCTCTCTCTCTTGCAGTGCATGCTGGGAGTTTTTGGGAGTTTGAGTGTTTGATGTGGAGGGCTCTGCCCTAACTTTTTTTCTTGATTCTTTTCTATGCTGGAGGGTTAATGCACTATTTGTTTTAGCGGTATCCACATTTTTTCTTTTTCAAAGTTAGGGTGGAAGATGACAGAGTTAGTTTCCTGGGGTTTGGAATGTGTGGTGTGTTCCTGAGAATGGAGTTAAGATAGAGGAGGTTCTGCTCGCGGTCGGTGAACAGGTAGGAGCTGAATTTATACATTCTGCTTCCAGAATGAACAAAGCTGTGGTTGTGTTCCTGAAAAGAGCACATTTGGTTGGTAGGCTCATTGCTAGTGGAATATTTACAAGGGGTGTGTTGGTGCCAATTTCACCTCTTTCTACCCATTCGACCAGGGTGGTAGTCGCACATTTGCATCCGTTTCTTACGGATGATCAAATCAGGAAAGAGCGGAGTCGTTTTGGTAAGTCTGCTAGCGGTTTTCATGTCCTGAGGAAAGAGCGGAGTCGTTTTGGTAAGTCTGCTAGCGGTTTTCATGTCCTGAGGAAAGAGCGGAGTCGTTTTGGTAAGTCTGCTCGCGGTTTTCATGTCCTCAGGAAAGAGCTGAGTCGTTTTGGTAAGTCTGCTCGTGGTTTTCGGGTCGGCAGGTCCTCAGGCAGATGTCGTTAAGCACGTTGTTTCGTTGTTTCGTTCTGGAGGCCAGTGTTCATGTTTCTGAACAACAATGAGCAACAACTAAATGTGCACTTTAAAGTGAGGCATTGGGAGGGGCTCTACGCAGGGTTTGCCAGCACAGATAGTCTACTGTGTTTTGAGTGTGGGGATTTGGGGCATAAGAGCTTTGCGTGCCCACATAAATCCCTTAGACAAGGTGAGGGTACAAGCGCCAGTGGGGGAAATCGAGGTCAAAGTGCAGGGGGTAATGAGATGCAGACAGCAGAAGCTGGGCCTAGTCATGTTATAGATGGTGGTGTGTATGAGGCTGGGCATAGTCATGCCAGGGAAGGTGGTGTAGTTGAGGCTGGGCCTAGTCATGTTATAGATGGTGGTGTAGATGAGGCTGGGCCTAGTCATGCCAGGGATGGTGGTGTAGATGAGTCTGGGACTAGTCATGCCAGGGATGGTGGTGTATATGAGGCTGGGCCTAGTCATGTCAGGGATGGTGGTGTAGATGAGTCTGGGCCTAGTCAGGCTATAGATGGTGGTGTAGATGAGGCTGGGTCTAGTCATGCCAGGGAAGGTGGTGTAGATGAGGCTGGGCCTAGTCAGGCTAGGGATGGTGGGGTATCTGAGGCTGGGTCTAGTCAGGCTAGAGATGGTGGTGTAGATGAGTCTGGGCCTAGTCATGCCAGTGATGGTGGTGTAGATGAGGCTGGGCCTAGTCAGGTTATAGATGGTGGTGTAGATGAGGCTGGGCCTAGTCATGCCAGTGATGGTGGTGTAGATGAGTCTGGGCCTAGTCAGGCCAGTGATGGTGGTGTAGATGAGTCTGGGCCTAGTCAGGTTATAGATGGTGGTGTAGATGAGTCTGGGCCTAGTCAGGCTATAGATGGTGGTGTAGATGAGTCTGGGCCTAGTCAGGCCAGTGATGGTGGTGTAGATGAGTCTGGGCCTAGTCAGGTTATAGATGGTGGTGTAGATGAGTCTGGGCCTAGTCAGGCTATAGATGGTGGTGTAGATGAGTCTGCACCTAGTCAGGCCAGTGATGGTGGTGTAGATGAGGCTGCGTCTAGTCAGGTTATGGATGGTGGTGTAGATGAGTCTGCGCCTAGTCAGGCCAGTGATGGTGGTGTAGATGAGGCTGCGTCTAGTCAGGTTATGGATGGTGGTGTAGATGAGTCTGCGCCTAGTCAGGCCAGTGATGGTGGTGTAGATGAGGCTGCGTCTAGTCAGGATATGGATGGTGGTGTAGATGAGTCTGGGCCTAGTCAGGCTATAGATGGTGGTGTAGATGAGTCTGGGCCTAGTCAGGCTATAGTAAGTGGTGTAGATGAGTCTGCGCCTAGTCAGGCCAGTGATGGTGGTGTAGATGAGTCTGGGCCTAGTCAGGCCAGTGATGGTGGTGTAGATGAGTCTGCGCCTAGTCAGGCCAGTGATGGTGGTGTAGATGAGTCTGGGCCTAGTCAGGTTATGCTAGTGGATGGGTGTCAAGCGGAACAGGAAAAGGGGGAGAAGAAAGGAGGTGGGAGGGGAGAGGCTGGGGTGGGGCTGACCAGAGAGGAAGTGCAGGTGGTCAGGATGGAGATGAGGGGGAAAGTGAGTCTGAGGAAGAGGATGATGAGGAGGCCTTTTTTTTTACAGACTCCTCCTCAATGCATCCGGAGTGGACAGCCAGTCAAGCAGAGGGGTCAAAGTCCACGGCGAGGGAACTGACAAGGTTCCTGAATGAGACCAAGGGGGAAAAATGTCATCTTGAAGCTTTTTTTTTCTGATCCGAGAAAGTTTGTAAGATCAGCACAACATGCTCTAAAAAATTAGGGGCATGGTGTCCTCACACAGGAAACGGTTTAGGTTCAGGAAGTGGTTCATAACAGTGCGTAAGGGTCTACCTTTAGATGCTGTTTAGATTAAGAGTTTCTTTCTGACACTGGGGCTTTTTGAGCTTTGCTATTGGTCTCTTTCCTTGCTGGCTTTTCTCCCACTTCTTATAGAGACATTTTGGGTAGGCTCGCTTAATATAAATGGCACCAGAGATGTCTGTTTGGTGAATATGAGTCTGTTAGGTGAATATGTAAAACAAAACAAAAATGACAGGTGTTGTTTCTGCAGGAGACGCATAGTGATGTGTTGAATGAAGTCGATTGGGGGCTCTGGTGGAAAGGGGCAAGTGTGCTGAGCCGTGGAACACATTTTAGTGCAGGAGTGGCAGTCCTTTTTGTACTGTTGGGGTAGGTTGTAAAAGTAGAAATGAACAACATGGGTTTTATCTTAATAACTGTCGTGTAGCGCCTGAGGAGACACTAGTGGTCAGAGAGGACTGGAACTGTACGATGGATTTTACGAAAGACAGAAATGGGGAAGAGCCTCATTCAGTGGGAGTGTTAAGGGACATCATTAATCAGTTCGACCTAGTGGATGTTTGGAGAACTAGACATCCAAACACAAGACAGTATACATGGGTGAAGGTTTTTGGGGCTAGGGTGAGTGCAGCCCGTCTTGATCGGTTTTACATGTCTAGGAATCGGAGCAATAGGCTGCTGGGTGCTACCATTCTCCCGATGGGGTTTTCAGATCGCCACATAACCATGGCTCGGCTGTCTATTTCACCAGGGCCCCGGCAGGCATCTTATTGGAAGTTCAATGTAAAGCTCTTACAAGATGCCACTTTTTGCTCAGGTTTCCAGACCTTTTGGGAAAGGTGGGGGCATCGAATAGAGTAGTATGAGTCTCTGAGTCAATGGTGGGATGTGAAGAAAGTCCAAATTAGTATTTTCTGTCAACAGTATAAAGCTCTCTCATCCTCAGAGGCTAGGAGAGTATCGGGGGAACTCGAGCGTAGTATTAGTGAGATGGAGGGGCAAGGCAATGTAGGCCCTCCAGGCTAATTTAGCTGAATTACATAGGGACCTTGGCAGTTTTTCTCCAGGTTAAAGCAAAGGGAACACTTGTAAGAGCTAGGTTCTCCATGCTCAAGGAGATGGATGCTCCCAGCTCCTTCTTCTTTGGTTTGGAAAGACAGAGTGGTGAAGCCAAGGGTTTGCATTGCCTACGGCTGTCTGATGGGCGGGTGACCTCTGTGGTGGGGGAGATGTGGCTGTCGATGGGCGGGGGACCTCTGTGGTGGGTGAGATGCGAGAGCGGACTGTGGAGTTTTATACTGAGTTGTATAGGGCAGAACTGTGGAGTTTTATACTGAGTTGTATAGGGCAAAACTGTGGAGTTTTATACTGAGTTGTATAGGGCAGAACTGTGGAGTTTTATACTGAGTTGTATAGGTGTAACGGTTCTCTTTTGGTGAAGGAGAGTCGGACCAAAATGCGGCGTGTAGATTGCTATCCATGTTTAATAAACAAACGTAAAACACGAATCAATACAAAAACTACAAAAACAACAAACGTGGAAACGTAACGAAAACCGAAACAGCCCTATCTGGTGAAAACACAGAGACAGGAACAATCACCCACAAACACACAGTGAAACCCAAGCTACCTAAATACGGTTCCCAATCAGAGACAATGACGAACACCTGCCTCTGATTGAGAACCATATCAGGCCAGACATAGAAATAGACAAACTAGACATGAAACATAGAATGCCCACTCAGCTCACACCCTGACCAACCAAAACATAGAAATATACAAAGTAAACTATGGTCAGGGTGACAGTACCCTCCCCTCCCCCCCAAGGTGCCAAAACCTGAACCTATAGGGGAGGGTCTGGGTGGGCATCTGTTCGCGGTGGCGGCTCTGGTGCTGGACGTGGCCCCCACTTCACCGTAGTCTTCCTCCACCTTGTCCGCTTCCGTGACCTCCTAGCCACGGCAACCCTACTAAATAACACGGGACAGAGGGGCAGCTCGGGACAGAGGGGCAGCTCGGGACATTGGGGCTCTTCAGACTCCGACAGCACAGGAGAGGAGGAAGGCTCTGGCAGATCCTGGCTGACTAGCGGATCTGGAAGAGTCTGGCTGACTGGCGGATCTGGAAGAGTCTGGCTGACTGGCGGATCTGGAAGAGTCTGGCAGACTGGCGGATCTGGAAGAGTCTGGCGGATCTGGAAGAGTCTGGCAGACTGGCGGATCTGGAAGAGTCTGGCGGATCTGGAAGAGTCTGGCGGATCTGGAAGAGTCTGGCAGACTGGCGGATCTGAAAGGGTCTGGCAGACTGGTGGATCTGGAAGGGTCTGGCAGACTGGCGGATCTGGAAGGGTCTGGCAGACTGGCGGATCTGGAAGGGTCTGGCAGACTGGCGGATCTGGAAGGGTCTGGCAGACTGGCGGATCTGGAAGGGTCTGGCAGACTGGCGGATCCTGGCTGACTGGCAGTTCTGGCAGATCCGGGCTGACTGGCGGATCCTGGCAGACTGGTGGATCCTGTCTGGCTGGCGGATCTAACTGATCCTGGCAGACTGACGGCACTGGCGGCGCTGGGCAGACTGGCGGCACTGGAAGAGTCCGGTTGACTGGCGGATCTGGAAGAGTCCGGCTGACTGGCGGATCTGGAAGAGTCCGGCTGACTGGCGGATCTGGAAGAGTCCGGCTAACTGGCGGATCTGGAAGAGTCCGGCTAACTGGCGGATCTGGAAGAGTCTGGCTGACTGGAGGATCATGCTAGACTGACTGATCTGGCTGCTCCATGCTGACTGGCTGCTCCACGCTGACTGGCGGCTCTGGCTGCTCCATATAGGCTGACAGCTCTGGCGGCTTCTTACAGACTGGCAGCTCTGGCGGCTCCGTGCAGACTGGCAGCTCCTTGCAGACTGGCAGCTCCTTGCAGACTGGCAGCTCCGTGCAGACTGGCAGCTCCGTGCAGACTGGCTGCTCCATGCAAACTGACAGCTCTGGCTGTTCCATGAAGACTGACAGCTCTGGCTGCTCCATGCAGACTGGCAGCTCTGGCTGCTCCATGCAGACTGGCAGCTCTGGCTGCTCCATGCAGACTGGCAGCTCCATGCAGACTGGCAGCTCCATGCAGACTGGCAGCTCCATGCAGACTGGCAGCTCCATGCAGACTGGCAGCTCCATGCAGACTGGCAGCTCTGGCTGCTCCATGCAGACTGGCAGCTCTGGCTGCTCCATGCAGACTGGCAGCTCTGGCTGCGCTAAACAGGCAGGAGACTCCGGCAACGCTGTAGAGGCAGAAGGCTCTGGTAGCGCTGAACAGGTGGGAGACTCCAACAGCGCAGGAGAGGAGGAAGGCTCTGGCAGCGCTGGAGAGGCGAGGCGCACTGTAGGCCTGATGCGTGGTGCTGGCACTGGTGGTACTGGACCGAGAACATGCACAGGAAGCCTGGTGCGGGGAGCTGCTACCGGAGGGCTGGGGTGTGGAGGTGGTACTGGATAGTCCGGACCGTGCAGGCGCACTGGAGCTCTTGAGCACCGAGCCTGCCCAACCTTACCTGGTTGAATGCTCTCGGTCGCCCTGCCAGTGCGGCGAGGTGGAATAGCCCGCACTGGGCTATGCAGGCGAACCGGAGACACCGAGCGCAAGGCTGGTGCCATGTAAGCCGGCCCAAGGAGACGCACTGGGGACCAGATGCGTAGAGCTGGCTTCATGGCATTTGGCTCGACGCTCAATCTAGCCCGGCCGATACGCGGAGCTGGAATATACCGCACCGGGCTATGCACCCGCACTGGGGACACCGTGCGCACCACTGCATAACACGGTGCCTGCCCGGTCTCTCTAGCCCCCCGGTAAGCACAGGGAGTTTGCGCAGGTCTCCTACCTTGCGTAGCCCTACTCCCTGTGAGCCCCCCCCCAAGAAATTTTTGGGGCTGACTCTCGGGCTTCCTTGCCAACCGTGTTCCCTCATATCGCCGGCTCCTCTCTCCGGCTGCCTCTGCTCTCCTCGCTGCCTCCACCTGTTCCCATGGAAGGCAATCCCTTCCCGCCAGGATCTCCTCCCATGTATAGCAACCCTTGCCATCCAATATATCGTCCCATGTCCAATCCTCATTGCGCCGCTGTTGCTGCCGTTGTTGCTTCTCCTGTGGCTCCTGCCTGTTGACACGCCGCTTGGTCCCGTTGCGGTGGGTGATTCTGTAACGGTTCTCTTTTGGTGAAGGAGAGTCGGACCAAAATGCGGCGTGTAGATTGCTATCCATGTTTAATCAACAAACGTAAAACACGAATCAATACAAAAACTACAAAAACAACAAACGTGGAAACGTAACGAAAACCGAAACAGCCCTATCTGGTGAAAACACAGAGACAGGAACAATCACCCACAAACACACAGTGAAACCCAGGCTACCTAAATATGGTTCCCAATCAGAGACAATGACGAACACCTGCCTCTGATTGAGAACCATATCAGGCCAGACATAGAAATAGACAAACTAGACAGGAAACATAGAATGCCCACTCAGCTCACACCCTGACCAACCAAAACATAGAAATATACAAAGTAAACTATGGTCAGGGTGTGACAATAGGGCAGAACTGTGGAGTTTTACACTGAGTTGTATAGGGCAGAACTGTGGAGTTTTATACTGAGTTGTATAGGTCAGAACTGTGGAGTTTTATACTGAGTTGTATAGGGTAGAACTGTGGAGTTTTATACTGAGTTGTATAGGGCAGAACTGTGGAGTTTTATACTGAGTTGTATAGGGCAGAACTGTGGAGTTTTATACTGAGTTGTATAGGGCAGAACTGTGGAGTTTTATACTGAGTTGTATAGGGCAGAACTGTGGAGTTTTATACTGAGTTGTATAGGGCAGAACTGTGGAGTTTTATACTGAGTTGTATAGGACAGAACTGTGGAGTTTTATGCTGAGTTGTATAGGGCAGAACTGTGGAGTTTTATACTGAGTTGTATAGGGTAGAACTGTGGAGTTTTATACTGAGTTGTATAGGGTAGAACTGTGGAGTTTTATACTGAGTTGTATAGGGCAGAACTGTGGAGTTTTATACTGAGTTGTATAGGGCAGAACTGTGGAGTGAGACGGGGCATTAGACAAGGATGCCCTCTATCAGGGCAGTTATACACATTAGCCATTGAGCCTTTTTTTTAGGACTGCTACGCAGGAGACTGCAGGGAGTGTGCTGGACAGGAATGGATGTGGTGACAGGCATAGCAGTGTCAGCGTATGCAGATTACGTTTCTGTGATGGTCAGGGATGGGCAGGAACTAGAGACCAGTCTGAAGGTGTACGAGGGAGCTTCGTCAGGTAAACTGGAGCAAGAGAAAAGCTCTGTTATGTGGGGCATGGGGGGATAGGGCCCCTCCTCTGCTTCCAGGGGTTTTGCAGTTGGGTTGTGAAGTGTTGGCTTAAAATGTTGGCTTAAAATGTTGGGGGTATACCTGGACTCGGAGAGGTGGGTCAGGAAGAACTGGGAGTGGGCTGTCACAGGCCAGGTGGAGGTGGTTCCTGTCCCACGTGTCATATAGTGGGAGGTTGAAGATAATCAACAACCTGGTGGCATCTTCCCTGTGGCATAAACTGCATAAAATGCAACCAGCATGCGTGCTGCTGAGGAGAGCTGGCGGATTAGGGTTGGGACCGGCAGCTGTTCCTCATGAGGCCGGAGGGGCTGAGTACAGCAGGTCTCTCTGATTTGTACTCTGCAGTGCTGAGGGTCTGACAGCTGCAAAGGCCCACGTGAGAAAGGGGTGTGGAGCCTGGGCTGTGGGTGTGGGAGGAGCCTATCTTCCACAACACAGCCATCTTTTGAGATGTTTATAATGGGGTACAGGTATTCGAATAAGGAAAAGGCCAAATGTGTTTAGTTACATTTTCAGGCAAAGTTGGCTATTTGGCTAACAAGGAGGAACAGGGTCAAAGGTGGGGGGGATAACAGACCCTTTACTATTATTTAATGGGATGGTCTCAGCGCGCCTCAGGGTGAGTTTGAGTTCTATAGAATGATAAGTGTGGAGATGTTTCAGGAGATATGGTGTGTTGGGGAGGGGGCTGTCTGTACAGCTGGGGGAGGTGTTTCAGGAGATATGGTGTGTTGGGGAGGGGCTGTCTGTACAGCTGGGGAGATGGGTTGGATATGGTTGTAGAAGTGCTGGGGTTTTGGTTATTGTGATGTGTGGTGTTGTTTTGTACTGTGGGGTAGAGGGCAAGGTGAGTATGGTACGTGTATGGAGTACAAGATATATTTTGTGGTGGTGTATTTTAAGCACGGGGGGGGTGAGGTTTTAATGAAAGAAAGACAAAAAGTCTCTCTCTCTCTCTCTCTCTCTCTCTCTCTCTCTCTCTCTCTGTCTCTCTCTCTCTGTGTCTCTCTCTGTGTCTCTCTCTCTCTGTGTCTCTCTCTGTCTCTCTCTCTCTGTGTCTCTCTCTGTGTCTCTCTCTCTCTGTGTCTCTCTCTGTGTATCTCTCTGTGTCTCTCTCTCTCTGTGTCTCTCTCTGTGTATCTCTCTGTGTCTCTCTCTCTCTGTCTCTCTCTCTCCAATCTCATTCTCCTCAAGTCCCCCTATGTTTTTATAGTCTCATACCTCTCAGCTGGAATTATAATTCAGGGAATTAAAATGATCTTAACCTTTCTCTCTCTCCTTTATCACAGCTGATATGCTATTTGATAGCAACATCAGCGCACAGACAGAGAGAGTAAGAGAGAAAGACTGTGTGGGGGCATGGAGAGGATGAGCAGAAAGTCAGGTTGATCTCCTGCACTGTATTCTCACTGTCCCTCCCTCCCTCCCTCCCTCTAACTTTTCTCCCCCCTCTTACCCTCCCTCCCTCCCTCCCTCCCTCCCTCCCTCCCTCCCTCCCTCCCTCCCCCTCCCTCCCTCCCTCCCTCCCTCTAACTTTTCTCCCCCTCTCTTACCCCCTCTCTCTCTCTCTCCCCCCCTCTCTCTCTCTCTCTCTCTCTCTCACACATCACCCCACCTCTCTCTCACTCTCTCTCGTTCTCTGTGTGTGTTTAAGTTTGACAGAAGGTATGTATGTCAGATGTAGATATAACACACAGAGAGAGAGAACAGCAGCAGGTCATCAGCCTCTGTGTTCCAAATGGCGCCCCAGTTTCTTGATACTGAACTACGGCCCTTGTTCAAAAGTAGTGTACTATATAGAGAATAGGGTGCCATTTGAGATACAGCCTCGGTCCTAAAACCCTACTCTTAGTCTAATCAGGCAGGCAACCTAGTGGTTAGAGTGTAGAGGCGGCAGGTAGTCTAGTGGTTAGAGTGTAGAGGCGGCAGGTAGTCTAGTGGTTAGAGCGTTGGGGCCAGTAACTGAAAAGGTTGCTAGATCAAATCCCCTGAGCTGACAAGGTAAACAAACCTGTCATTCTGCCCCTGAACAAGGCAGTTACCCCACTGTTCCCCGAGTAGGCCGTCATTGTAAAGTAAGAATTTGTTCTTAACTGACTTGGCCTAAATAAAAAACAATGGTAATGGGAGGAGCATGTTTATGCAAACCAGCAGTTTAACCACGGTGTTACTGATGGACCAATCAAAGGGTTTGACCAGGACTAAGACATTCTGTTATAGGCTTGTGATAGGTGGGTTTCATATTTTGGCATAAAAAAAATATATATATACTAAAAAATTAAAAAATAAGACCACATATTGTGTTCCCCTTATCCAGTCCTCTCAAATCTACCCAAGTTCCCAGGGGGTAGAGGGTTGGCTCTAGGGGATGAATAAGGATTTGGGGTTGATAGGGGGTGTAGGGTAGGAGGAGGAGGAATATGAGGAGGAATAGAAGGAGGAGAAGGAATAGGAGGAGGAATGAGGAGGAGGAATAGGAGGAGGAATAGGAGGAATAGGAGGAGGAGGAATAGGAGGAGGAGAGGAGGAATAGGAGGATGAGGAGGAATAGGAGGAGGAATAGGAAGAGGAGGAGAAATAGGAGGAGGAAGAATAGGAGGAGGTGGAATAGGAGGAATAGGAGGAGGAATAGGAGGAGGAAGAGAAATAGGGGAGGAGGAATAGGAGGGGGAGGAGGAGGAGGTGGAATAGGAGGGGGAGGAGAAGGAGGAATAAGAGGAGGAAGAATAGGAGGAGGATAAGGAGGAGGAGGAGGAGGAGGAGGATGAGGAGGAATAGGAGGAGGAGGAAGAATAGGAGGAGGAATAGAAGGAGGAAGAATAGGAGGAGGAATAGGAATAGGAGGAGGAATAGGAGGAGGAGGAATAGAAGTAGTAGGAATAATAGGAAGAGGAGGAATAGGAAGAGGAGGAGGAATAGGAGGAGGAGGAATAGAAGGAGGAGGAAGAATAGGAGGAGGATAAGGAGGAGGAGGAGGATAAGGAGGAGGAGGAATAGGAGGAGGAGGAGGTGAATGAATAGGAGGGAGAGAGAGATGGATAAGGGAGGGAGGAACGATGTGTCGTACCATGACCATGTCTCCGGTGAGAGAGTTGGCCAGATCGGTGACTGAGGAGTGTCCGTCGGGGGGGTGGCCCTTGGGACTGTTGCCTGGCTTGTTGGACACGCCCCTGTAGAGAGAGAGGACAGGGTGACCATGGGGCTGACTCCAGACTCCACACAGAGAGAGAGAGAAGGGTCGGAACGGGACGAGGTGACATCCAAAACACGCAGGCCCGGGGTGTGCTAACTCGATGTATTTGATGTTAGAGCCCTGTCTGATTTTAAGATTGTTTCTGAGTCTGGAGTACACAACCAACATAATATCCCTTAGTATAGAAGTTAGTTACCTCCTACAAGGATATCCATGCAAATGAGTTTAATGGTGAAACATAATGTTATATGAGTGGAACACAAGCCCCTATCAGACACTATTATCTAGATGTACCAGGACCTAAACATGTTGACAGAAAAGCCCCCCTAGACCTCAATACACACCAATGAGACAGACACGTGTAGTGACATAGACAGACATCTATAGTGACATAGACAGACACGTGTAGTGACATAGACAGACACGTATAGTGACATAGACAGACACGTGTAGTGACATAGACAGACACGTGTAGTGACATAGACAGACACGTGTAGTGACATAGACAGACACGTGTAGTGACATAGACAGACACGTGTACTGACATAGACAGACACGTGTAGTGACATAGACAGACACGTGTAGTGACATAGACAGACACGTATAGTGACATACACAGACACGTATAGTGACAGACAGACACGTGTACTGACATAGACAGACACGTGTAGTGACATAGACAGACACGTATAGTGACATAGACAGACACGTATAGTGACAGACAGACACGTGTAGTGACATAGACAGACACGTATAGTGACATAGACAGACACGTATAGTGACATAGACAGACACGTATAGTGACATAGACAGACACGTATAGTGACATACACAGACACGTATAGTGACAGACAGACACGTGTACTGACATAGACAGACACGTGTAGTGACATAGACAGACACGTATAGTGACATAGACAGACACGTGTAGTGACATAGACAGACACGTATAGTGACATAGACAGACACGTGTAGTGACATAGACAGACACGTGTAGTGACATAGACAGACACGTATAGTGACATAGACAGACACGTGTAGTGACATAGACAGACACGTATAGTGACATAGACAGACACGTATAGTGACATAGACAGACACGTATAGTGACATAGACAGACACGTATAGTGACATAGACAGACACGTATAGTGACATAGACAGACACGTATAGTGACATAGACAGACACGTATAGTGACATAGACAGACACGTATAGTGACATGTATACTATAGACAGACATGTAAATTGACTTGCAGAGGGCCTGATGACATTGCGCAGTACGCGTGTGTGTCTGTGTATTGGTGGGAATTCAACAGCAAAACCAAAAGAGCCACTGTATCCAAACTGTAAAGTGTACACTTGTAGCACACTATAAAGTTTACACTTGTAGCGCACTGTAAAGTTGACACTTGTAGCACACTGTAAAGTGTACACTTGTAGCACACTGTAAAGTTTACACTTGTAGCACACTGTAAAGTTTACACTTGTAGCACACTGTAAAGTTGACACTTGTAGCACACTGTAAAGTTTACACTTGTAGCACACTGTAAAGTTTACACGTGTAGCACACTATAAAGTTGACACTTGTAGCACACTGTAAAGTTGACACTTGTAGCACACTGTAAAGTTGACACGCTATAAACTACCATTGAGACAGTTAAAACTGGCCTTCTGCTGTACGTCGAGACAGTTATTGAAGTAGATTAGTGTGGGGGCCAGTTGTGCAACAACATAATATCATCACAACATTTCCAAACAAAGCCAGAAAAAGAAAGATAAAAACATTTTGAATAAACTTATAAGACAAGATAGGAGAGAGAGAAAGAGGAAGGAGCCAGTGAGAGAGAGAGAGAGAGAGGAGGAGCCAGTGAGAGAGAGAGAGAGAGAGGAGGAGCCAGTGAGAGGGCCCAGTTTATGCAACGTTAGACTGACTGGTCAAGGCACATTGAGAGGTAAGGCAACGATACACTGTTAGGCAACGGAAAATGAAGTGAAAGAAAGAGAGAGAGAGAGACAGAGAGAGAGAGACAGAGAGAGAGACAGAGAGAGAGAGAGACAGAGAGAGAGAGAGAGAGAGAGAGAGAGAGAGAGAGAGAGAGAGAGAGAGAGAGGAAACGTGATAGAGAGCAGCAGACACACGTTAGAGGCTGCAGAGGAGACATACGGAGGAACGAAGAAAGAAAAAAAGAACCGACCACCGAAGAAGTATAGAAGCAGAGTTAAACATGAATCTGTATTAGAGAGAACAGGCAACGTTAAATAGCATGAACAACGTGAGGTTAAAGGTTACAGAACGTTCCGGACGGAAACCAAGAGTGACATATTAACAAAACAGCAGCACGTTGGGAGAAAAACTGAGCTGCAAGAAAGAAATGAGAAATGAGAGAGAGAGAGAACGAAGGAAAGCCTGGAAACGCAAGAAAGGTTTTTTTGTTGTCAGTTTGATTGAAATAAAGACCAAAAGAAGGAAAGGCTTGGTTTTGTATCAAAGAATAAAGACCAAATAAAGGCAGAAGAAGAAGACAGTATAATGAACAGGAAACAGAGGAGGAAATAAATATGCTACAAAAAGGAAAGAAGAGAACATCTAAAAATACATAAGAAGAAGATTAGTCACCAGAAGAAGAAGAAGAAATATCAAGGTCAAGAGATATTTAGAAGGAGAGCAGAATGAGAGAAGGATAGGAGAGGAGAGAGGGAGTGGAGAGAGAGAGAGAGAGGGAGTGGAGGAGAGGAGAGAAGGAGAGGAGAGAGAGAGAGAGAGGAGGAGAGGAGAGAGAGAGAGAGAGAGTGGAGGAGAGGAGAGAGAGAGAGAGGAGGAGAGAGAGGGAGTGGAGGAGTGGAGAGAGAGAAGGAGAGCAGAATGAGAGAAGGATAGGAGAGGAGAGAGGGAGTGGAGAGAGAGAGAGAGGGAGTGGAGGAGAGGAGAGAAGGAGAGGAGAGAGAGAGAGAGAGAGAGAGAGAGAGAGAGAGAGAGGAGGAGAGGAGAGAGAGAGGGAGTGGAGAGAGAGAGAGGGAGTGGAGGAGAGGAGAGGAGAGAGGGAGTGGAGAGAGGAGAGAAGGAGAGGAGAGAGAGAGTGGAGAGAGAGAGAGAGAGAGGAGGAGAGGAGAGAGAGAGGGAGTGGAGAGAGAGAGAGAGGGAGTGGAGGAGAGGAGAGAGGGAGTGGAGAGAGAGAGAGAGGGAGTGGAGGAGAGGAGAGAGGGAGTGGAGAGAGAGAGAGAGGGAGTGGAGGAGAGGAGAGAAGGAGAGGAGAGAGAGAGTGGAGAGAGAGAGAGAGGAGGAGGAGAGAGAGGGAGTGGAGGAGAGGCGAGAGATGGAGAGGAGAGAGGGAGTGGAGAGAGAGAGAGAGGGAGTGGAGGAGAGGAGAGAAGGAGAGGAGAGAGAGAGTGGAGAGAGAGAGAGAGAGAGTGGAGGAGAGGAGAGAAGGAGAGGAGAGAGAGAGTGGAGAGAGAGAGAGAGAGAGAGGAGGAGAGGAGAGAGAGAGGGAGTGGAGAGAGAGAGAGGAGGAGGAGGAGAGGAGAGAGAGAAGGAGTGGAGGAGAGGCGAGAGATGGAGAGGAGAGAGAGAGTGAAGGAGAGAGAGAGAGAGAGAGGAGGAGAGAGAGGGAGTGGAGGAGTGGAGAGAGAGAGAAGGAGAGCAGAATGAGAGAAGGATAGGAGAGGAAAGAGGGAGTGGAGGAGAGAGAAGGAGTGGAGAGAGAGGGAGTGGAGGAGAGAGAGAGAGAGAGAGAGAGATAGAAAGCTAGAGCGAGCGTGAGAGAGTAGGAGAGCGAGACATGTAGATATACCACATACAAACATAATATAACACAAAACATAAAAATACAGGAGAGGAGAATTGTAAATCTAAAGGATACACACATTTAGAGTGTTACTGAAGAGGGAGATATTAGTTATGGAATGATAGAAACTGTGTCCCAACGGAGTAATTTTATCCACTTACAATACTGACAACTGATTGGTCCAGACTCAGGAAGTATAACACTCTAAAGGTGTGGCTTGGGAAGGTGGAGTCACAGCACAGGTCTGGCATTGGTAACGTGCATATATCATAAATAAGCAAGTGTCATTCGGGTGTCACTCTCAAAGAGTGAGGGCAATACCCTGGAAAAGGCAGGAAAAAAGCAAGGAACCGCCCCACCAAAAAAACTGTCTGTCTGTCCAGAATTCTGTCTATCGACAATTCAGAGGATGTTTGTTTTTGAAGGAGTATTGTCCTGTATGTTTTGTGTAATTTGTGTGAAGAAAAAAAAACACAATTCAAGTTGAAAGAAAACTGATTGTGTACTAATTTCCAGAAGACGACACAGACAGAACCAGATTAAAAACTACTGACAGAGAGACAGACAGAGAATGCAAGCAAAGCAAGACAGACAGAGAGACAGACAGACGGACAGACGCACCAGAGAGAGAGATGAGGGGGAGGAGGGGGAAGAGGAGGGGTGTTATCAAGGACAGGGGAGGGTGGGTTGTTCTCAATTAGTGTTATTGGTATTATTTTTTTAATTGAGGTGACAGCATTGAAAGGGGGTCGGCTAGTTTTACTCTAGGTGGAGAGGTTGAGAGGAGAGGAAAATAATTTGTTTAGGCTCTAACCTTTGGTCTGAGAATGAATGAACTCTAAGTATTGACAACACAAGGAGAGACTCAAGTCATTCTAGAATCTCTTGACTCCACTACACCTCCCTCCTCCTTTCCCTCCTCCTCTATCGATGAAGAGGTCTTCAATAATTCATTGTCCTTCATGCTTCATTCAGGGGGTGAAGTGAGCAGTCACAATGCATTCTCAGGTGTGTAGGTTAGAGCTAGTTGTGTGTTTGGATGGTGGTGCATCCAGGGAAATGATCTACCTACCAAACCTGTTTCTACCTATCAAACCTGTTTCTACCTACCAAACCTGTTTCTACCTACCAAACCTGTTTCTACCTACCAAACCTGTTTCTACCTACCAAACCTTGTTTCTACGTACCAAACCTGCTCTAAGGTAAGATGTTAAGAATTACTTTGTCACATAGGGCCATGAAGGTTCAGAAATCTTTTTTTCCCTTAATAAATAAAATGATCACGTAAAAACTGCATTTTGTGTTTACTTGGCTTATCTTTGTGTAATATTACAATTAGTTTGATGATCTGAAACATTTAAGTGTGACAAATGTGCAAAAAAATAAGAAATCAGGAAGGGGGCAAGTACTTTTTCACAGCACAGTATATAACTATACTATACTATACTATACTATACTATACTATACTATATGACCCTCCTCACAAGGTACCACCGGCTAAAGCTATGATGTTGAATGATGTTGAATGATATGATATGATGTTGAAATACCCATTTACTCTGTTTCATCTCACTGTGCAATCCACTGTCTCATCAGCCCAGCCAGGCAATTTATAAACTTGATCTCCACTATAAAATGCATCAAGACATTATCTCCCATTTCTTTTTAGACTAGCAATTGGTTTTCAACAGCAGAGATTTATATAAACCTTGCTGTCTGTCTCTCTGACATGTGCAACAATGTTTCAGTATTGAACATCGATCTCCAGCTGTCCCGTCGTAAAGAACGTGTCGGGAGTCGGGAGTCGGGATGAGACAGACAAGCAGGCAGGAATCAGTATCATTTTTATCAACATATTTACATACAAAGGAATGTCACTGGGAAACGGCTTAAACAAATGCAAATGCAAATGCGGCTACTTTGCTGTTATTCTGGCTGCACTGTTTGACGTGACTGTAAGTTAGCTGTAGTTGGCTAGCTAGCAAGCAAGGGATAAGAACGTTGCCAGCCAGTATGGCAATGGAACATTTAGAACCAAACACTGGGTCGCATCATTAGATACAGAACAAAAAGACTGAACGACTGGGTCGAGACCATAGATACAGAACAAAAAAGACTGAACGACTGGGTCGCGTCCCATAGATACAGAACAAAAAGACTGAACGACTGGGTCGCGTCCCATAGATACAGAACAAAAACTGAACGACTGGGTCGCGTCCCATAGATACAGAACAAAAAGACTGAACGACTGGGTCGAGACCATAGATACAGAACAAAAAGACTGAACGACTGGGTCACGTCCCATAGATACAGAACAAAAAGACTGAACGACTGGGTCACGTCCCATAGATACAGAACAAAAAGACTGAACGACTGGCAACAGAACCGAATGACCAACCGTCTTGGGTAGCAACCCTAGATTTGTGTCGGGACTATAATCTACGTGGATGGATGAAATAGCAGCAATAAATTAATCAAAATGAATTTTTTATGAAAATATGAAAATCATAATTTGAAAATGTTGGTAACCCGTTGTATAAAAGTGATAATGCCCTGGAAGTCTATGTTTGTTAGATCCGACTTCGTCTCGTGCCTCCAGCAGCTGCTTCTCTGGCATTATCACCTAACTATAAGACTATACAATTGACTATACTATACTATACTATATGACCATACCATACTATATGACTAAACCATATGACCATACTATATTTGTCACGCCCTGGCCTTAGTATTTTGTGTTTTCTTTATTATTTTGGTCAGGCCAGGGTGTGACATGGGTATTTATGTGGTGTGTTTTGTCTATGGGTTTTTTTGTAGGTTATGGGATTGTGGTTAGTGAAGTAGTCTAGGTAAGTCTATGGTTGCCTAGAGTGGTTCTCAATCAGAGACAGGTGTTTATCGTTGTCTCTGATTGGGAACCATATTTAGGCAGCCATATTCTTTGAGTATTTCGTGGGTGATTGTTCGTGTCTCTGTGTTTGTTGCACCAGATAGGGCTGTTTCGGTTTTTCACGTTTATTGTTTTTGTAAACTGTTCATATTTTCATCTTTCATTAAAGATGTTTATGAATAACCACACTGCATTTTGGTCCTCCTCTCTTTCGACGGAAGAAAACCGTAACATATTCACCCACCACAACAGGACCAAGCGGCGTGGTGACAGGCAGCGGCAGCAGGAGCAGCGAAATCCAGATTTCTGGACATGGGAGGAAATCTTGGACGGTAAAGGACCCTGGGCACAGCCAGGAGAATATCGCCGCCCCAAAGAAGAGCTGGAGGCGGCGAAGGCGGAGAGGTGCTGGTATGAGGAGGCAGCACGGCGACGCGGATGGAAGCCAGAGAGTCAGCCCCAAAAATTTATTGGGGGGGCACACAGGGAGTATGGCGAAGCCAGGTAGGAGACCTGCGTCAACTTCCTGTAATTACCGGGGGGGTAGAAAGAGACCGGGCAGGCACCGTGTTATGCTGTGGAGCGCACGGTGTCTCCAGTGCGGGTGCACAGCCCGGTGCGGTACATACCAGCTCCTCGTATCGGCCGGGCTAGAGTAAGCATCGAGCCAAGTGCCATGAAGCCGGCTCTACGCATCTGGTCCCCAGTGCGTCTCCTTGGGCCGGCTTACATGGCACCAGCCTTACACATGGTGTCCCCGGTTCGCCTGCATAGCCCAGTGCGGGCTATTCCACCTCGCCGCACTGGCAGGGCGACCGGGAGCATTCAACCAGGTAAGGTTGGGCAGGCTCGGTGCTCAAGAGCTCCTCAGGACCTCTCAAGAGGTCCGGTCTATCCAGTACCACCTCCACGCACCAGCCCTCCGGTGGCAGCTCCCCGCACCAGGCTTCCTGTGCGTGTCCTCGGCCCAGTACCACCAGTGCCAGCACCAGGCATCAGGCCTACAGTGCGCCTCGCCTCTCCAGCGCTGCCGGAGCTTTTCTCCTGTCCAGCTCTGCCGGAGTCTCCCGCCTGCCCAGCGCTGCCGGAGTCTCCCGCCTGTCCATTGCTGCCAGAGCTTTTCTCCTGTCCAGCGCTGCCTGAGTCTCCCGCCTGCCCAGCGCTGCCGGAGTCTCTCGCCTGTCCAGCGCTGCCAGAGTCTCCCGTCTGTCAAGAGCCGCCAGAGTCTCCCGTCTGTCAAGAGCCGCCAGAGTCTCCCGTCTGTCATGAGCCGCCAGAGTCTCCCGTCTGTCATGAGCCGCCAGAGTCTCCCGTCTGTCATGAGCCGCCAGAGTCTCCCGTCCGTCATGAGCTGCCAGAGTCTCCCGTCAGCATGGAGCATCCAGAGCTGCCCGTCAGCATGGAGCATCCAGAGCTGCCAGTCAGCATGGAGCATCCAGAGCCGCCAGTCAGCATGGAGCAGCCAGAGCCGCCAGTAAGCCAGGATCCGCCAGAGCCGCCAGTCTGCCAGGATCCGCCAGAGCCGCCAGTCTGCCAGGATCCGCCAGAGCCGCCAGTCAGCCAGGATCCGCCAGAGCCGCCAGTCAGCCAGGATCCGCCAGTCAGCCAGGATCCGCCAGTCAGCCAGGATTCGCCAGTCAGCCAGGATCTGCCAGAGCCACCAGTCAGCCAGGATCTGCCAGAGCCATCAACCTGCCTGAGCTTCCTCTCAGTCTTGAGCTACCCCTCAGTCTTGAGCTACCCCTCAGTCTTGAGCTACCCCTCAGTCCGAGCTACCCCTCAGTCCCGAGCTACGCCTCAGTCCCGAGCTACCTCAGTCCCGAGCTGTCCCTCAGTCCGGAGCTGCCCCTCAGTCCAGTTGGGCCCTTGGTTAAGGTTAGTAGGCCAAGGTCGGCGGTGAGGGTCGCCAATCTAAGGAGGCGAAGTATGCCGACTAAGACTGTGTTGGAGTGGGGTCCACGTCCCACGCCAGAGCTGCCACCGTGGACAGACGCCCACCCAGACCCTCCCCTATGGGTTTAGGTGTGCGGCCGGGACTCAACACCTTTGGGGGGGTACTGTCACGCCCTGGCCTTAGTATTTTGTGTTTTCTTTATTATTTTGGTCAGGCCAGGGTGTGACATGGGTATTTATGTGGTGTGTTTTGTCTATGGGTTTTTTGTAGGTTATGGGATTGTGGTTAGTGAAGTAGTCTAGGTAAGTCTATGGTTGCCTAGAGTGGTTCTCAATCAGAGGCAGGTGTTTATCGTTGTCTCTGATTGGGAACCATATTTAGGCAGCCATATTCTCTGAGTATTTCATGGGTGATTGTTCCTGTCTCTGTGTTTGTTGCACCAGATAGGGCTGTTTCGGTTTTTCACGTTTATTGTTTTTGTAAACTGTTCGTATTTTCATCTTTCATTAAAGATGTTTATGAATAACAACGCTGCATTTTGGTCCTCCTCTCTTTCAACGGAAGAAAACCGTAACAATATTATATGACTATACTATACTATACTATATGACTATACTATATGACTATACTATACTATACTATATGACTATACTATACTATACTATACTATATGACCATACTATACTATATGACTATACTATATGACCATACTATACTATACCATACTATGCTATACTATACTATATGCCTATACTATACTATACTATATGCCTATACTGTACTATACTATACTATACTATATGACTATACTGTACTATATGACTATACTATACTATACTATACTATACGCCTGTACTATACTATACTATATGACTATACTATACTATATGACTATACTATATTACTATACTATACTATATGGCTATACTATACTATATGACTACACTATACTATGACTATACTATACTATGGCTATACTATACTATGACTATACTATACTATGACTATACTATACTATACTGTACGACTATACTATACTGTATGCCTATACTATACTATATGACTATACTATACTATATGACTATACTATACCATACAACCAAACTACACAATACTATACCATATGATTCTACTATACTATATGACTATACTATACTATATGACTCTACTATATGACTATACTATACTATATGACTATACTATATGACCATACTATACTATACAACCAAACTACACCATATGACTATACTATACTATATGGCTATACTATATGACACTATATGACTATACTATACCATACTATACTATACTATATGGCTATACTATACTATATGACCATACTATAATATACGACTATACTATACTATATGACTATACTATACAATGCTATATGACTATGCTATACTATACTATATGACTATACTATAATATACTATGCTATATGACTATACATACTATACGACTATACTATACCATGCTATATGACTATACTATATGAAGATACTATACTATAGGACCATGATATATGACTATACTATATGACTATACTATACTATATGACGATACTATACTATACTATAAGACCATGCTATATGACTATACTATATGACAATACTATACTATACTATAAGACCATGCTATACTATATGCCTATGGTATATGACTCTATGACTATACTATATGAATATACTATACTATACCATATGGCTATACTATACTATATAACTATACTATACTATACTATATGACCACACTATATGACTATACTATACTATATGACTATACTATACTATATGCCTATACTACACTAGTATATGCCTATACTATACTATGTGACCACACTATATGACTATACTATAAGACTATACTATACTATATGACTATACTACATGACTATACTATACTATATGACTATACTATATGACTATACTATACTATATGACCACATTATATGACTATCTTATATGACTATGCAATATGACTATATGACTATATTATATGACTATACTATATGACTATACTGTATGACTATACTATATGGCTATACTATATGACTATACTATATGACTATACCATACTATATGACTATACTATATGACTATACTGTATGACTATACTATATGACCATACTATATGACTATACTATATGACTATACTATACGACTATACTATATGACTATACTATATGACTGTACTATATGACAATACTATATGACTATACTATTTGACTATACTATACTGTATGACTATGCTATATGACCACACTATATGACTATACTATTTGACTATACTATATGACCATACTCTATGACTATACTATATCATTTGGCAATAATATAAGACTATAGTATATGGCTATACTATATGACCATACTACACGACTATACTATATGACTATACTATATCATTTGGCAATACTATAAGACTATAGTATATGGCTATACTATATGACCATACTACACGACTATACTATATGACTATACTATATGGCTATACTATATGACTATATAACTATACTATTTGGCTATTTGACTATACTATACTATATGACTATACGACTATACCATACTATACTACATGACTATATGACTATACTATACTACATGACTATGCTCTACTACATGGCTATACTATAGTATATGGCTATACAATATGACAATACTGTACTATTTGACTATACTTTACGACTATACTATATGACTACACTATACTACATGACCGTGTTACCAGGCTACAGTAGACAACATTAACCATGATGGAGACTAACTGTTGTTGTTACCAGGCTACAGTAGACAACATTAACCATGATGGAGACTAACTGTTGTTGTTACCAGGCTACAGTAGATAACATTAACCATGATGGTGACTCTACTGTTGTTGTTACCAGGCTACAGTAGACAACATTAACCATGATGGAGACTCAACTGTTGTTGTTACCAGGCTACAGTAGACAACATTAACCATGATGGAGACTAACTGTTGTTGTTACCAGGCTACAGTAGACAACATTAACCATGATGGAGACTCTACTGTTGTTGTTACCAGGCTACAGTAGACAACATTAACCATGATGGAGACTAACTGTTGTTGTTACCAGGCTACAGTAGACAACATTAACCATGATGGAGACTAACTGTTGTTGTTACCAGGCTACAGTAGACAACATTAACCATGATGGAGACTAACTGTTGTTGTTACCAGGCTACAGTAGACAACATTAACCATGATGGAGACTAACTGTTGTTGTTACCAGGCTACAGTAGATAACATTAACCATGATGGAGACTAACTGTTGTTGTTACCAGGCTGCAGTAGACAACATTAACCATGATGGAGACTAACTGTTGTTGTTACCAGGCTGCAGTAGACAACATTAACCATGATGGAGACTAACTGTTGTTGTTACCAGGCTGCAGTAGACAATGGTAACCATGGGGAGGCAGAGTGGACTAAAGTTTTGCTCCCACAGTGCAGCCACAGAAAGTAGGGCGATTGGCATATCAAAGGCTCTGGAAACATAGAGGACAGATATGGGGTTTATGGGGGTGAGGGAGAGGAGGTGAGCGGGAGAGGGGTGAGGGAGAGGAGGGGAGAAGGGTGAGGGAAAGTAGGGGAGAGGGAGAGAGAGGGGAGAGGGAGAGGAGGGGACAGGGGTGAGGGAGAGGAGGGGAGAGGAGGGGATAGGGAGAGGAGGGGAGAGAAGGAGAGAAGGAGAGAGGGAGAGGGGGGGATAGGGGAGAGGAGGGGAGAGGGAGAGGAGGGGACAGGGGTGAGGAAGAGGAAGAGGAGGGGAGAGGAGAGGGGTGAAGGAGGGGAGAGGAGGGGATAGGGAGAGGAGGGGAGAGGAGGGGATAGGGAGAGGAGGGGAGAGAAGGAGATAGGGAGAGGAGGGGAGAGAAGGAGATAGGGAGAGGAGGGGAGAGAAGGAGAGAGGGAGAGGGGGAGAGGGGGATGACATGAGGAACAGAGGGAAAGTGAATGGAAGTGTGAAGGCAGCAAACAGGCAGAAACATTGACAACAACCAACTCAGATAAGAAGAGGATATATGACAGGTACAGGTGTGAGCCTCGCAGAGACACAGGAACACATAAACACACACGGGCACACAGACAGACAGGACGACATAGAGGAGGCAGGCGGAGGTTGTTTGGGTTTCAACACCGTGACCTGTAATACTACCCTGTGTTTTACCTGACCCAGCGAGAGAGAGGGGGACAGCAGCTCCAAGAAAGAGGGGGTAGGGGGAATGGGGTAGGGGGAGAGATACAGAGATACATCTCCTCTAGGCTGAGGAGAGATGTGAGAAACACAGCTATCCCTCTTTCAGAGAGCAAAACGATTTCCCTGCACCCCAAAAGGAAGCACACACACACACACACACACACACACACACACACACACACACACACACACACACACACACACACACACACACACACACACACACACAACACACACACACACACACACACACACACACACACACACACACACACACACACACACACACACACACACACACACACACACACACACACACACACAAACACACACACACACACAATGACGATCGCAAACGCACGAGCACGAACACACACAGTGGCACACACACACACACGCGCACACGCACACACACACGCACACACGCACACACACACACGTCCCATTGCCCACCCCCCAACATTGAAACCCATTCATTAAAGCCCCTGCTAGCTAGCCAGCTAGCTCCAGCTTTCATTAGCTTCACGCTCGGCAGACAGCACATCACCAGAGAGCAGAGAGGAAATGTACTATTCTAACATCCTGCTCCTAGTCACATAACAAAGACTTCTCTGAAAAACAGTGCACTGTATTCACAACCCAACACCATAGTAAACCAGCATTATCATCCAAGACCATAGTAAACCAGTACTGCATTCACACAACACCATAGTAAACCAGTACTGCATTCACACAACACCATAGTAAACCAGTACTGCATTCACACAACACCATAGTAAACCAGTACTGCATTCACACAACACCATAGTAAACCAGTACTGCATTCACACAACACCATAGTAAACCAGTACTGCATTCACACAACACCATAGTAAACCAGTACTGCATTCACACAACACCATAGTAAACCAGTACTGCATTCACACAACACCATAGTAAACCAGTACTGCATTCACACAACACCATAGTAAAACAATACTGTATTCACACAACACCATAGTAAACCAGTACTGCATTCACACAACACCATAGTAAACCAGTACTGCATTCACACAACACCATAGTAAAACAATACTGTATTCACACCCCACATCATAGTTAACCAGCATTATGATCTAACAACATCTGCTCAGACCTGCATGCTAACACCCGCAGTCCTAGTGTCTCCATGCAAACAGTCCAAATGTCTCCATGCTAACACCTGCAGTCCTAGTGTCTCCATGCCAACAGTCCTAGTGTCTCCATGCTAACAGTCCTAGTGTCTCCATGCTAACACCCGCAGTCCTAGTGTCTCCATGCCAACAGTCCGAGTGTCTCCATGCCAACAGTCCTAGTGTCTCCATGCTAACAGTCCTAGTGTCTCCATGATAACAGTCCTAGTGTCTCCATGCTAACACCTCCAGTCCTAGTGTCTCAATGCTAACAGTCCTAGTGTCTCCATGCTAACACCTCCAGTCCTAGTGTCTCCATGCTAACAGTCCTAGTGTCTCCATGCTAACAGTCCTAGTGTCTCCATGCTAACAGTCCTAGTGTCTCCATGCTAACAGTCCTAGTGTCTCCATGCTAACACCTCCAGTCCTAGTGTCTCCATGCTAACAGTCCTAGTGTCTCCATGCTAACACCTCCAGTCCTAGTGTATCCATGCTAACAGTCCTACTGTCTCCATGCTAACAGTCCTAGTGTCTCCATGCTAACACCTCCAGTCCTAGTGTCTCCATGCGAACAGTCCTAGGGTCTCCATGCAAACACCTCCAGTCCTAGTGTCTCCATGCTAACAGTCCTAGTGTCTCCATGCAAACACCTCCAGTCCTAGTGTCTCAATGCTAACACCTCCCATCCTAGTGTCTCCATGCTAACAGTCCTAGTGTCTCCATGCTAACAGTCCTAGTGTCTCCATGCTAACAGTCCTAGTGTCTCCATGCTAACATCTTCAGTCCTAGTGTCTCCATGCTAACAGTCCTAGTGTCTCCATGCTAACAGTCCTGGTGTCTCCATGCTAACAGTCCTAATGTCTCCATGCTAACAGTCCTAATGTCTCCATGCTAACAGTCCTAGTGTCTCCATGCTAACAGTCCTGGTGTCTCCATGCTAACAGTCCTAGTGTCTCCATGCTAACAGTCCTAGTGTCTCCATGCTAACACCTGTAGTCCTAGTGTCTCCATGCGAACACCTCCAGTCCTAGTGTCTCCATGCTAACACCTCCAGTCCTGGTGTCTCCATGCAAACACCTCCAGTCCTAGTGTATCCATGCTAACAGTCCTAGTGTCTCCATGCTAACAGTCCTGGTGTCTCCATGCAAACACCTCCAGTCCTAGTGTCTCCATGCTAACAGTCCTAGTGTCTCCATGCTAACAGTCCTAGTGTCTCCATGCTAACACCTCCAGTCCTAGTGTCTCCATGCTAACAGCCCTAGGATCTCCATGCAAACACCTCCAGGCCTAGTGTCTCCATGATAACAGTTCTAGTGTCTCCATGCTAACACCTCCAGTCCTAGTGTCTCCATGCTAACAGTCCTAGTGTCTCCATGCTAACAGTCCTAGTGTCTCCATGCTAACAGTCTTAGTGTCTCCATGCTAACAGTCCTAGTGTCTCCATGCTAACAGTCTTAGTGTCTCCATGCAAACACTTCCAGTCCTAGTGTCTCCATGCTAACAGTCCTGGTGTCTCCATGCTAACAGTCCTAGTGTCTCCATGCTAACAGCCCTAGTGTCTCCATGCAAACAGTCCAAATGTCTCCATGCTAACACCTCCAGTCCTAGTGTCTCCATGCTAACAGTCCTAGTGTCTCCATGCCAACAGCATTAGTGTCTCCATGCAAACACCTCCAGTCCTAGTATCTCCATGCTAACAGTCCTAGTGTCTCCATGCTAACACCTCCAGTCCTAGTGTCTCCATGCTAACAGTCCTAGTGTCTCCATGGTAACACCTCCAGTCCTAGTGTCTCCATGCTAACAGTCCTAGTGTCTCCATGCTAACACCTCCAGTCCTAGTGTCTCCATGCTAACAGTCCTAGTGTTTCCATGCAAACACCTCCAGTCCTAGTGTCTCCATGCTAACACCTCCAGTCCTAGTGTCTCCATGCTAACAGTCCTAGTGTCTCCATGCTAACAGTCCTAGTGTCTCCATGCTAACAGTCTTAGTGTCTCCATGCAAACACTTCCAGTCCTAGTGTCTCCATGCTAACAGTCCTGGTGTCTCCATGCTAACAGTCCTAGTGTCTCCATGCTAACAGCCCTAGTGTCTCCATGCAAACAGTCCAAATGTCTCCATGCTAACACCTCCAGTCCTAGTGTCTCCATGCTAACAGTCCTAGTGTCTCCATGCCAACAGCATTAGTGTCTCCATGCAAACACCTCCAGTCCTAGTATCTCCATGCTAACAGTCCTAGTGTCTCCATGCTAACACCTCCAGTCCTAGTGTCTCCATGCTAACAGTCCTAGTGTCTCCATGGTAACACCTCCAGTCCTAGTGTCTCCATGCTAACAGTCCTAGTGTCTCCATGCTAACACCTCCAGTCCTAGTGTCTCCATGCTAACATTCCTAGTGTCTCCATGCTAACAGTCCTAGTGTCTCCATGCTAACAGTCCTAGTGTCCCATGCTAACAGTCCTAGTGTCTCCATGCTAACACCTCCAGTCCTAGTGTCTCCATGCTAACATTCCTAGTGTCTCCATGCTAACAGTCCTAGTGTCTCCATGCTAACAGTCCTAATGTCCCATGCTAACAGTCCTAGTGTCTCCATGCTAACACCTCCAGTCCTAGAGTCTCCATGCTAACAGTCCTAGTGTCTCCATGCTAACACCTCCAGTCCTAGTGTATCCATGCTAACAGTCCTAGTGTCTCCATGCTAACAGTCCTAGTGTCTCCATGCAAACACCTCCAGTCCTAGTGTCTCCATGCGAACAGTCCTAGGGTCTCCATGCAAACACCTCCAGTCCTAGTGTCTCCATGCTAACAGTCCTAGTGTTTCCATGCAAACACCTCCAGTCCTAGTGTCTCCATGCTAACACCTCCCGTCCTAGTGTCTCCATGCTAACAGTCCTAGTGTCTCCATGCTAACAGTCCTAGTGTCTCCATGCTAACAGTCCTAGTGTCTCCATGCTAACATCTTCAGTCCTAGTGTCTCCATGCTAACAGTCCTAGTGTCTCCATGCTAACAGTCCTGGTGTCTCCATGCTAACAGTCCTAATGTCTCCATGCTAACAGTCCTAATGTCTCCATGCTAACAGTCCTAGTGTCTCCATGCTAACACCTGTAGTCCTAGTGTCTCCATGCGAACACCTCCAGTCCTAGTGTCTCCATGCTAACACCTCCAGTCCTGGTGTCTCCATGCAAACACCTCCAGTCCTAGTGTATCCATGCTAACAGTCCTAGTGTCTCCATGCTAACAGTCCTAGTGTCTCCATGCTAACAGTCCTAGTGTATCCATGCTAACAGTCCTGGTGTCTCCATGCAAACACCTCCAGTCCTAGTGTCTCCATGCTAACAGTCCTAGTGTCTCCATGCTAACAGTCCTAGTGTCTCCATGCTAACACCTCCAGTCCTAGTGTCTCCATGCTAACAGCCCTAGGATCTCCATGCAAACACCTCCAGGCCTAGTGTCTCCATGATAACAGTTCTAGTGTCTCCATGCTAACACCTCCAGTCCTAGTGTCTCAATGCTAACAGTCCCAGTGTCTCCATGCTAACACCTCCAGTCCTAGTGTCTCCATGCTAACAGTCCTAGTGTCTCCATGCTAACAGTCCTAGTGTCTCCATGCTAACAGTCTTAGTGTCTCCATGCAAACACTTCCAGTCCTAGTGTCTCCATGCTAACAGTCCTGGTGTCTCCATGCTAACAGTCCTAGTGTCTCCATGCTAACAGCCCTAGTGTCTCCATGCAAACAGTCCAAATGTCTCCATGCTAACACCTCCAGTCCTAGTGTCTCCATGCTAACAGTCCTAGTGTCTCCATGCCAACAGCATTAGTGTCTCCATGCAAACACCTCCAGTCCTAGTATCTCCATGCTAACAGTCCTAGTGTCTCCATGCTAACACCTCCAGTCCTAGTGTCTCCATGCTAACAGTCCTAGTGTCTCCATGGTAACACCTCCAGTCCTAGTGTCTCCATGCTAACAGTCCTAGTGTCTCCATGCTAACACCTCCAGTCCTAGTGTCTCCATGCTAACAGTCCTAGTGTTTCCATGCAAACACCTCCAGTCCTAGTGTCTCCATGCTAACACCTCCAGTCCTAGTGTCTCCATGCTAACAGTCCTAGTGTCTCCATGCTAACAGTCCTAGTGTCTCCATGCTAACAGTCCTAGTGTCTCCATGCTAACAGTCTTAGTGTCTCCATGCAAACACTTCCAGTCCTAGTGTCTCCATGCTAACAGTCCTGGTGTCTCCATGCTAACAGTCCTAGTGTCTCCATGCTAACAGCCCTAGTGTCTCCATGCAAACAGTCCAAATGTCTCCATGCTAACACCTCCAGTCCTAGTGTCTCCATGCTAACAGTCCTAGTGTCTCCATGCCAACAGCATTAGTGTCTCCATGCAAACACCTCCAGTCCTAGTATCTCCATGCTAACAGTCCTAGTGTCTCCATGCTAACACCTCCAGTCCTAGTGTCTCCATGCTAACAGTCCTAGTGTCTCCATGGTAACACCTCCAGTCCTAGTGTCTCCATGCTAACAGTCCTAGTGTCTCCATGCTAACACCTCCAGTCCTAGTGTCTCCATGCTAACATTCCTAGTGTCTCCATGCTAACAGTCCTAGTGTCTCCATGCTAACAGTCCTAGTGTCCCATGCTAACAGTCCTAGTGTCTCCATGCTAACACCTCCAGTCCTAGTGTCTCCATGCTAACATTCCTAGTGTCTCCATGCTAACAGTCCTAGTGTCTCCATGCTAACAGTCCTAGTGTCCCATGCTAACAGTCCTAGTGTCTCCATGCTAACACCTCCAGTCCTAGAGTCTCCATGCTAACAGTCCTAGTGTCTCCATGCTAACACCTCCAGTCCTAGTGTATCCATGCTAACAGTCCTAGTGTCTCCATGCTAACAGTCCTAGTGTCTCCATGCAAACACCTCCAGTCCTAGTGTCTCCATGCGAACAGTCCTAGGGTCTCCATGCAAACACCTCCAGTCCTAGTGTCTCCATGCTAACAGTCCTAGTGTTTCCATGCAAACACCTCCAGTCCTAGTGTCTCCATGCTAACACCTCCCGTCCTAGTGTCTCCATGCTAACAGTCCTAGTGTCTCCATGCTAACAGTCCTAGTGTCTCCATGCTAACAGTCCTAGTGTCTCCATGCTAACATCTTCAGTCCTAGTGTCTCCATGCTAACAGTCCTAGTGTCTCCATGCTAACAGTCCTGGTGTCTCCATGCTAACAGTCCTAATGTCTCCATGCTAACAGTCCTAATGTCTCCATGCTAACAGTCCTAGTGTCTCCATGCTAACAGTCCTGGTGTCTCCATGCTAACAGTCCTAGTGTCTCCATGCTAACAGTCCTAGTGTCTCCATGCTAACACCTCTAGTCCTAGTGTCTCCATGCGAACACCTCCAGTCCTAGTGTCTCCATGCTAACACCTCCAGTCCTGGTGTCTCCATGCAAACACCTCCAGTCCTAGTGTATCCATGCTAACAGTCCTAGTGTCTCCATGCTAACAGTCCTGGTGTCTCCATGCAAACACCGTCAGTCCTAGTGTCTCCATGCTAACAGTCCTAGTGTCTCCATGCTAACAGTCCTAGTGTCTCCATGCTAACACCTCCAGTCCTAGTGTCTCCATGCTAACAGCCCTAGGATCTCCATGCAAACACCTCCAGGCCTAGTGTCTCCATGCTAACAGTCCTAGTGTCTCCATGCTAACACCCCCAGTCCTAGTGTCTCCATGCTAACAGTCCTAGTGTCTCCATGCTAACACCTCCAGTCCTAGTGTCTCCATGCTAACAGTCCTAGTGTATCCATGCTAACAGTCCTGGTGTCTCCATGCTAGCAGTCCTAGTGTCTCCATGCTAACAGTCCTAGTGTCTCCATGCGAACACCTCCAGTCCTAGTGTCTCCATGCTAACACCTCCAGTCCTGGTGTCTCCATGCTAACAGTCCTAGTGTCTCCATGCTAACACCTCCAGTCCTAGTGTCTCCATGCTAACAGTCCTAGTGTATCCATGCTAACAGTCCTGGTGTCTCCATGCTAGCAGCCCTAGTGTCTCCATGCTAACAGTCCTAGTGTCTCCATGCTAACACCTCCAGTCCTAGTGTCTCCATGCTAACACCTCCAGTCCTAGTGTCTCCATGCTAACAGTCCTAGTGTATCCATGCTAACAGTCCTGGTGTCTCCATGCTAGCAGCCCTAGTGCCTCCATGCTAACAGTCCTAGTGTCTCCATGCTAACACCTCCAGTCCTAGTGTCTCCATGCGAACACCTCCAGTCCTAGTGTCTCCATGCTAACAGTCCTAGTGTCTCCATGCTAACACCTCCAGTCCTAGTGTCTCCATGCGAACACCTCCAGTCCTAGTGTCTCCATGCTAACACCTCCAGTCCTGGTGTCTCCATGCTAACAGTCCTAGTGTCTCCATGCTAACACCTCCAGTCCTAGTGTCTCCATGCTAACAGTCCTAGTGTATCCATGCTAACAGTCCTGGTGTCTCCATGCTAGCAGCCCTAGTGTCTCCATGCTAACAGTCCTAGTGTCTCCATGCTAACAGTCCTAGTGTCTCCATGCTAACACCTCCAGTCCTAGTGTCTCCATGCAAACACCTCCAGTCCTAGTGTCTCCATGCTAACACTTTCAGTCCTAGTGTCTCCATGCTAACAGTCCTAGTGTCTCCATGCTAACACCTCCAGTCCTTGTGTCTCCATGCAAACACCTCCAGTCCTAGTGTCTCCATGCTAACATTTTCAGGCCTAGTGTCTCCATGCTAACAGTCCTAGTGTCTCCATGCTAACAGTCCTGGTGTCTCCATGCTAACAGTCCTAATGTCTCCATGCTAACAGTCCTAATGTCTCCATGCTAACAGTCCTAGTGTCTCCATGCTAACAGTCCTGGTGTCTCCATGCTAACAGTCCTAGTGTCTCCATGCTAACAGTCCTAGTGTCTCCATGCTAACACCTCCAGGCCTAGTGTCTCCATGCGAACACCTCCAGTCCTAGTGTCTCCATGCTAACACCTTCATTCCTGGTGTCTCCATGCAAACACCCCCAGTCCTAGTGTATCCATGCTAACAGTCCTGGTGTCTCCATGCTAGCAGTCCTAGTGTCTCCATGCTAACAGTCCTAGTGTCTCCATGCTAACACCTCCAGTCCTAGTGTCTCCATGCTAACACCTCCAGTCCTTGTGTCTCCATGCTAACAGCCCTAGTGTCTCCATGCAAACACCTCCAGTCCTAGTGTCTCTATGCTAACAGTCCTAGTGTCTCCATGCTAACAGTCCAAATGTCTCCATGCTAACACCTCCAGTCCTAGTGTCTCCATGCTAACAGTCCTAGTGTCTCCATGCTAACAGCCCTAGTGTCTCCATGCAAACACCTCCAGTCCTAGTATCTCCATGCTAACAGTCCTAGTGTCTCCATGCTAACACCTACAGTCCTAGTGTCTCCATGCTAACGGTCCTAGTGTCTCCATGCTAACAGTCCTGTTGTCTCCATGCTAACAGTCCTAGTATCTCCATGCTAACAGTCCTAGTGTCTCCATGCTAACAACTCCAGTCCTAGTGTCTCCATGCGAACACCTCCAGTCCTAGTGTCTCCATGCTAACACCTTCGGTCCTGGTGTCTCCATGCTAACAGTCCTAGTGTCTCCATGCTAACACCTCCAGTCCTTGTGTCTCCATGCTAACAGCCCTAGTGTCTCCATGCTAACAGCCCTAGTGTCTCCATGCAAACACCTCCAGTCCTAGTGTATCCATGCTAACAGTCCTAGTGTCTCCATTAAAACACCTCCAGTCCTAGTGTCTCCATGCTAACAATCCAAATGTCTCCATGCTAACACCTCCAGTCCTAGTGTCTCCATGCTAACAGTCCTAGTGTCTCCATGCTAACAGCCCTAGTGTCTCCATGCAAACACCTCCAGTCCTAGTATCTCCATGCTAACAGTCCTAGTGTCTCCATGCTAACACCTCCAGTCCTAGTGTCTCCATGCTAACAGTCATAGTGTCTCCTTGCTAACAGTCAGAGTGTCTCCATGCTAACACCTCCAGTCCTAGTGTCTCCATGCTAACAGTCCTAGTGTCTCCATGCTAACACCTCCAGTCCTAGTGTCTCCATGCTAACAGTCCTAGTGTCTCCATGCTAACACCTCCAGTCCTAGTGTCTCCATGCTAACATTCCTAGTGTCTCCATGCTAACAGTCCTAGTGTCTCCATGCTAACAGTCCTAGTGTCTCCATGCTAACAGTCCTAGTGTCTCCATGCTAACAGTCCTAGTGTCTCCATGCTAACAGTCCTAGTGTCTCCATGCTAACAGTCCTAGTGTCTCCATGCTAACAGTCCTAGTGTCTCCATGCTAACACCTCCAGTCCTAGTGTCTCCATGCTAACAGTCCTAGTGTCTCCATGCTAACACCTCCAGTCCTAGTGTCTCCATGCTAACAGTCCTAGTGTATCCATTATAAACACCTCCATTCCTAGTGTCTCCATGCCAACAGTCCTAGTGTCTCCATGCTAACACCTCCAGTCCTAGTGTCTCCATGTTAACAGTCCTAGTGTCTCCATGCTAACACCTCCAGTCCTAGTGTCTCCATGCTAACACTCCTAGTGTCTCCATGCTAACAGTCCTAGTGTCTCCATGCTAACACCTCCAGTCCTAGTGTCTCCATGCTAACAGTCCTAGTGTCTCCATGCTAACAGTCCTAGTGTCTCCATGCTAACAGTCCTAGTGTCTCAATGCTAACACCTCCAGTCCTAGTGTCTCCATGCGAACAGTCCTAGTGTCTCCATGCTAACAGTCCTAGTGTCTCCATGCTAACAGTCCTAGTGTCTCCATGCTAACACCTCCAGTCCTAGTGTCTCCATGCTAACAGTCCTAGTGTCTCCATTATAAACACCTCCATTCCTAGTGTCTCCATGCTAACAGTCCTAGTGTCTACATGCTAACACCTCCTGTCCTAGTGTCTCCATGCTAACAGTCCTAGTGTCTCCATTATAAACACCTCCATTCCTATTGTCTCCATGCTAACAGTCCTACTGTCTCCATGCTAACACCTCCAGTCCTAGTGTCTCCATGCTAACATCTCCAGTCCTAGTGTCTCCATGCTAACAGTCCTAGTGTCTCCATGCTAAAGGTCCTAGTGTCTCCATGCTAACACCTACAGTCCTAGTGTCTCCATGCTAACAGTCCTAGTGTCGCCATGCTAACAGTCCTAGTGTCTCCATGCTAAAACCTCCAGTCCTAGTGTCTCCATGCTAACAATCCAAATGTCTCCATGCTAACACCTCCAGTCCTAGTGTTTCCATGCTAACAGTCCTAGTGTATCCATGCTAACAGCCCTAGTGTCTCCATGCAAACACCTCCAGTCCTAGTATCTCCATGCTAACAGTCCTAGTGTCTCCATGCTAACAGTCCTAGTGTCTCCATGCTAACACCTCCAGTCCTAGTGTCTCCATGTGAACATCTCCAGTCCTAGTGTCTCCATGCTAACACCTCCAGTCCTGGTGTCTCCATGCTAACAGTCCTAGTGTCTCCATGCTAACAGTCCTAGTGTCTCCATGCTAAAACCTCCAGTCCTAGTGTCTCCATGCTAACAGTCCTAGTGTCTCCATGCTAACAGTCCTAGTGTCTCCATGCTAACAGTCCTAGTGTCTCAATGCTAACACCTCCAGTCCTAGTGTCTCCATGCGAACAGTCCTAGTGTCTCCATGCTAACAGTCCTAGTGTCTCCATGCTAACAGTCCTAGTGTCTCCATGCTAACACCTCCAGTCCTAGTGTCTCCATGCTAACAGTCCTAGTGTCTCCATTATAAACACCTCCATTCCTAGTGTCTCCATGCTAACAGTCCTAGTGTCTACATGCTAACACCTCCAGTCCTAGTGTCTCCATGCTAACAGTCCTAGTGTCTCCATTATAAACACCTCCATTCCTAGTGTCTCCATGCTAACAGTCCTACTGTCTCCATGCTAACACCTCCAGTCCTAGTGTCTCCATGCTAACATCTCCAGTCCTAGTGTCTCCATGCTAACAGTCCTAGTGTCTCCATGCTAAAGGTCCTAGTGTCTCCATGCTAACACCTACAGTCCTAGTGTCTCCATGCTAACAGTCCTAGTGTCTCCATGCTAACAGTCCTAGTGTCTCCATGCTAAAACCTCCAGTCCTAGTGTCTCCATGCTAACAGTCCTAGTGTCTCCATGCAAACACCTCCAGTCCTAGTGTCTCCATGCTAACAGTCCTAGTGTCTCCATGCTAACAGCCCTAGTGTCTCCATGCAAACACCTCCAGTCCTAGTATCTCCATGCTAACAGTCCTAGTGTCTCCATGCTAACACCTCCAGTCCTAGTGTCTCCATGCTAACATCTCCAGTCCTAGTGTCTCCATGCTAACAGTCCTAGTGTCTCCATGCTAAAGGTCCTCGTGTCTCCATGCTAACACCTACAGTCCTAGTGTCTCCATGCTAACAGTCCTAGTGTCTCCATGCTAACAGTCCTAGTGTCTCCATGCTAAAACCTCCAGTCCTAGTGTCTCCATGCTAACAGTCCTAGTGTCTCCATGCAAACACCTCCAGTCCTAGTGTCTCCATGCTAACAGCCCTAGTGTCTCCATGCAAACACCTCCAGTCCTAGTGTCTCCATGCTAACAGTCCTAGTGTCTCCATGCTAACAGTCCTAGTGTCTCCATGCTAACAGTCCTAGTGTCTCCATGCTAACACCTCCAGTCCTAGTGTCTCCATGCTAACAGTCCTAGTGTCTCCATGCTAACAGTCCTAGTGTCTCCATGCTAACAGTCCTAGTGTCTCCATGCTAACACCTCCAGTCCTAGTGTCTCCATGCTAACAGTCCTAGTGTCTCCATTATAAAAACCTCCATTCCTAGTGTCTCCATGCTAACAGTCCTAGTGTCTCCTGCTAACACCTCCAGTCCTAGTGTCTCCATGCTAACAGTCCTAGTGTCTCCATTATAAAAACCTCCATTCCTAGTGTCTCCATGCTAACAGTCCTAGTGTCTCCATGCTAACACCTCCAGTCCTAGTGTCTCCATGCTAACATCTCCAGTCCTAGTGTCTCCATGCTAACAGTCCTAGTGTCTCCATGCTAAAGGTCCTAGTGTCTCCATGCTAACACCTACAGTCCTAGTGTCTCCATGCTAACAGTCCTAGTGTCTCCATGCTAACAGTCCTAGTGTCTCCATGCTAAAACCTCCAGTCCTAGTGTCTCCATGCTAACAGTCCTAGTGTCTCCATGCTAACAGCCCTAGTGTCTCCATGCCAACACCTCCAGTCCTGTGTCTCCATGCTAACAGTCCTAGTGTCTCCATGCTAACACCTCCAGTCCTAGTGTCTACATGCTAACAGTCCTAGTGTCTCCATGCTAACACCTCCAGTCCTAGTGTCTCCATGCTAACAGTCCTAGTGTCTCCATGCTAACAGTCCTAGTGTCTCAATGCTAACACCTCCAGTCCTAGTGTCTCCATGCGAACAGTCCTAGTGTCTCCATGCTAACAGTCCTAGTGTCTCCATGCTAACAGTCCTAGTGTCTCCATGCTAACACCTCCAGTCCTAGTGTCTCCATGCTAACAGTCCTAGTGTCTCCATTATAAACACTTCCATTCCTAGTGTCTCCATGCTAACAGTCCTAGTGTCTACATGCTAACACCTCCAGTCCTAGTGTCTCCATGCTAACAGTCCTAGTGTCTCCATTATAAACACCTCCATTCCTAGTGTATCCATGCTAACAGTCCTAGTGTCTCCATGCTAACACCTCCAGTCCTAGTGTCTCCATGCTAACATCTCCAGTCCTAGTGTCTCCATGCTAACAGTCCTAGTGTCTCCATGCTAAAGGTCCTAGTGTCTCCATGCTAACACCTACAGTCCTAGTGTCTCCATGCTAACAGTCCTAGTGTCTCCATGCTAACAGTCCTAGTGTCTCCATGCTAAAACCTCCAGTCCTAGTGTCTCCATGCTAACAGTCCTAGTGTCTCCATGCAAACACCTCCAGTCCTAGTGTCTCCATGCTAACAGCCCTAGTGTCTCCATGCCAACACCTCCAGTCCTAGTGTCTCCATGCTAACAGTCCTAGTGTCTCCATGCTAACACCTCCAGTCCTAGTGTCTACATGCTAACAGTCCTAGTGTCTCCATGCTAACACCTCCAGTCCTAGTGTCTCCATGCGAACAGTCCTAGTGTCTCCATGCAAACACCTCCAGTCCTAGTGTCTCCATGCTAACAGTCCTAGTGTCTCCATGCTAACAGTCCTAGTGTCTCCATGCTAACAGTCCTAGTGTCTCCATGCTAACACCTCCAGTCCTAGTGTCTCCATGCTAACAGTCCTAGTGTCTCCATGCTAACAGTCCTAGTGTCTCCATGCTAACACCTCCAGTCCTAGTGTCTCCATGCTAACAGTCCTAGTGTCTCCATTATAAAAACCTCCATTCCTAGTGTCTCCATGCTAACAGTCCTAGTGTCTCCTGCTAACACCTCCAGTCCTAGTGTCTCCATGCTAACAGTCCTAGTGTCTCCATTATAAAAACCTCCATTCCTAGTGTCTCCATGCTAACAGTCCTAGTGTCTCCATGCTAACACCTCCAGTCCTAGTGTCTCCATGCTAACATCTCCAGTCCTAGTGTCTCCATGCTAACAGTCCTAGTGTCTCCATGCTAAAGGTCCTAGTGTCTCCATGCTAACACCTACAGTCCTAGTGTCTCCATGTTAACAGTCCTAGTGTCTCCATGCTAACAGTCCTAGTGTCTCCATGCTAAAACCTCCAGTCCTAGTGTCTCCATGCTAACAGTCCTAGTGTCTCCATGCAAACACCTCCAGTTCTAGTGTCTCCATGCTAACAGCCCTAGTGTTTCCATGCTAACACCTCCAGTCCTAGTGTCTACATGCTAACAGTCCTAGTGTCTCCATGCTAACACCTCCAGTCCTAGTGTCTCCATGCGAACAGTCCTAGTGTCTCCATGCAAACACCTCCAGTCCTAGTGTCTCCATGCTAACAGTCCTAGTGTCTCCATGCTAACAGTCCTAGTGTCTCCATGCTAACAGTCCTAGTGTCTCCATGCTAACACCTCCAGTCCTAGTGTCTCCATGCTAACAGTCCTAGTGTCTCCATGCTAACAGTCCTAGTGTCTCCATGCTAACACCTCCAGTCCTAGTGTCTCCATGCGAACAGTCCTAGTGTCTCCATGCTAACAGTCCTAGTGTCTCCATGCTAACAGTCCTAGTGTCTCCATGCTAACAGTCCTAGTGTCTCCATGCTAACACCTCCAGTCCTAGTGTCTCCATGCTAACAGTCCTAGTGTCTCCATTATAAAAACCTCCATTCCTAGTGTCTCCATGCTAACAGTCCTAGTGTCTCCCTGCTAACACCTCCAGTCCTAGTGTCTCCATGCTAACACCTCCAGTCCTAGTGTCTCCATGCTAACAGTCCTAGTGTCTCCATTATAAAAACCTCCATTCCTAGTGTCTCCATGCTAACAGTCCTAGTGTCTCCTGCTAACACCTCCAGTCCTAGCGTCTCCATGCTAACAGTCCTAGTGTCTCCATTATAAACACCTCCAGTCCTAGTGTCTCCATGCTAACAGTCATAGTGTCTCCATGCAAACATCTCCAGTCCTAGTGTCTCCATGCTAACAGTCCTAGTGTCTCCATGCTAACAGTCCTAGTGTCTCCATGCTAACACCTCCAGTCCTAGTGTCTCCATGCGAACAGTCCTAGTGTCTCCATGCTAACAGTCCTAGTGTCTCCATGCTAACACCTCCAGTCCAAGTGTCTCCATGCTAACAGTCCTAGTGTCTCCATGCTAACAGTCCTAGTGTCTCCATTATAAACACCTCCATTCCTAGTGTCTCCATGCTAACAGTCCTAGTGTCTCCATGCTAACACCTCCAGTCCTAGTCTCCATGCTAACAGTCCTAGTGTCTCCATGCAAACATCTCCAGTCCTAGTGTCTCCATGCTAACAGTGCTAGTGTCTCATTGCTAAAGGTCATAGTGTCTCCATGCTAACACCTCCAGTCCTAGTGTCTCCATGCTAACAGTCCTAGTGTCTCCATGCTAACACCTCCAGTCCTAGTGTCTCCATGCTAACAGTCCTAGTGTCTCCATGCTAACACCTCTAGTCCTAGTGTCTCCATGCGAACAGTCCTAGTGTCTCCATGCTAACAGTCCTAGTGTCTCCATGCTAACACCTCCAGTCCAAGTGTCTCCATGCTAACAGTCCTAGTGTCTCCATGCTAACAGTCCTAGTGTCTCCATGCTAACACCTCCAGTCCTAGTGTCTACATGCTAACAGTCCTAGTGTCTCCATGCTAACACCTCCAGTCCTAGTGTCTCCATGCGAACAGTCCTAGTGTCTCCATGCAAACACCTCCAGTCCTAGTGTCTCCATGCTAACAGTCCTAGTGTCTCCATGCTAACAGTCCTAGTGTCTCCATGCTAACAGTCCTAGTGTCTCCATGCTAACACCTCCAGTCCTAGTGTCTCCATGCTAACAGTCCTAGTGTCTCCATGCTAACAGTCCTAGTGTCTCCATGCTAACACCTCCAGTCCTAGTGTCTCCATGCGAACAGTCCTAGTGTCTCCATGCTAACAGTCCTAGTGTCTCCATGCTAACAGTCCTAGTGTCTCCATGCTAACACCTCCAGTCCTAGTGTCTCCATGCTAACAGTCCTAGTGTCTCCATTATAAAAACCTCCATTCCTAGTGTCTCCATGCTAACAGTCCTAGTGTCTCCTGCTAACACCTCCAGTCCTAGTGTCTCCATGCTAACACCTCCAGTCCTAGTGTCTCCATGCTAACAGTCCTAGTGTCTCCATTATAAAAACCTCCATTCCTAGTGTCTCCATGCTAACAGTCCTAGTGTCTCCCTGCTAACACCTCCAGTCCTAGTGTCTCCATGCTAACAGTCCTAGTGTCTCCGTGCTAAAGGTCCTAGTGTCTCCATGCTAACACCTCCAGTCCTAGTGTCTCCATGCTAACAGTCCTAGTGTCTCCATGCTAACACCTCCAGTCCTAGTGTCTCCATGCTAACAGTCCTAGTGTCTCCATGCTAACACCTCCAGTCCTAGTGTCTCCATGCGAACAGTCCTAGTGTCTCCATGCTAACAGTCCTAGTGTCTCCATGCTAACACCTCCAGTCCAAGTGTCTCCATGCTAACAGTCCTAGTGTCTCCATGCTAACAGTCCTAGTGTCTCCATTATAAACACCTCCATTCCTAGTGTCTCCATGCTAACAGTCCTAGTGTCTCCATGCTAACACCTCCAGTCCTAGTGTCTCCATGCGAACAGTCCTAGTGTCTCCATGCTAACAGTCCTAGTGTCTCCATGCTAACAGTCCTAGTGTCTCCATGCTAACACCTCCAGTCCTAGTGTCTCCATGCTAACAGTCCTAGTGTCTCCATTATAAAAACCTCCATTCCTAGTGTCTCCATGCTAACAGTCCTAGTGTCTCCCTGCTAACACCTCCAGTCCTAGTGTCTCCATGCTAACACCTCCAGTCCTAGTGTCTCCATGCTAACAGTCCTAGTGTCTCCATTATAAAAACCTCCATTCCTAGTGTCTCCATGCTAACAGTCCTAGTGTCTCCTGCTAACACCTCCAGTCCTAGTGTCTCCATGCTAACAGTCCTAGTGTCTCCGTGCTAAAGGTCCTAGTGTCTCCATGCTAACACCTCCAGTCCTAGTGTCTCCATGCTAACAGTCCTAGTGTCTCCATGCTAACACCTCCAGTCCTAGTGTCTCCATGCTAACAGTCCTAGTGTCTCCATGCTAACACCTCCAGTCCTAGTGTCTCCATGCGAACAGTCCTAGTGTCTCCATGCTAACAGTCCTAGTGTCTCCATGCTAACACCTCCAGTCCAAGTGTCTCCATGCTAACAGTCCTAGTGTCTCCATGCTAACAGTCCTAGTGTCTCCATTATAAACACCTCCATTCCTAGTGTCTCCATGCTAACAGTCCTAGTGTCTCCATGCTAACACCTCCAGTCCTAGTCTCCATGCTAACAGTCCTAGTGTCTCCATGCAAACATCTCCAGTCCTAGTGTCTCCATGCTAACAGTGCCAGTGTCTCGTTGCTAAAGGTCATAGTGTCTCCATGCTAACACCTCCAGTCCTAGTGTCTCCATGCTAACAGTCCTAGTGTCTCCATGCTAACACCTCCAGTCCTAGTGTCTCCATGCGAACAGTCCTAGTGTCTCCATGCTAACAGTCCTAGTGTCTCCATGCTAACAGTCCTAGTGTCTCCATGCTAACAGTCCTAGTGTCTCCATGCTAACACCTCCAGTCCTAGTGTCTCCATGCTAACAGTCCTAGTGTCTCCATTATAAAAACCTCCATTCCTAGTGTCTCCATGCTAACAGTCCTAGTGTCTCCCTGCTAACACCTCCAGTCCTAGTGTCTCCATGCTAACACCTCCAGTCCTAGTGTCTCCATGCTAACAGTCCTAGTGTCTCCATTATAAAAACCTCCATTCCTAGTGTCTCCATGCTAACAGTCCTAGTGTCTCCTGCTAACACCTCCAGTCCTAGTGTCTCCATGCTAACAGTCCTAGTGTCTCCATTATAAACACCTCCAGTCCTAGTGTCTCCATGCTAACAGTCATAGTGTCTCCATGCAAACATCTCCAGTCCTAGTGTCTCCATGCTAACAGTCCTAGTGTCTCCGTGCTAAAGGTCCTAGTGTCTCCATGCTAACACCTCCAGTCCTAGTGTCTCCATGCTAACAGTCCTAGTGTCTCCATGCTAACACCTCCAGTCCTAGTGTCTCCATGCTAACAGTCCTAGTGTCTCCATGCTAACACCTCCAGTCCTAGTGTCTCCATGCTAACAGTCCTAGTGTCTCCATGCTAACAGTCCTAGTGTCTCCATGCTAACACCTCCAGTCCAAGTGTCTCCATGCTAACAGTCCTAGTGTCTCCATGCTAACAGTCCTAGTGTCTCCATTATAAACACCTCCATTCCTAGTGTCTCCATGCTAACAGTCCTAGTGTCTCCATGCTAACACCTCCAGTCCTAGTCTCCATGCTAACAGTCCTAGTGTCTCCATGCAAACAACTCCAGTCCTAGTGTCTCCATGCTAACAGTGCTAGTGTCTCGTTGCTAAAGGTCATAGTGTCTCCATGCTAACACCTCCAGTCCTAGTGTCTCCATGCTAACAGTCCTAGTGTCTCCATGCTAACACCTCCAGTCCTAGTGTCTCCATGCTAACAGTCCTAGTGTCTCCATGCTAACACCTCTAGTCCTAGTGTCTCCATGCGAACAGTCCTAGTGTCTCCATGCTAACAGTCCTAGTGTCTCCATGCTAACACCTCCAGTCCAAGTGTCTCCATGCTAACAGTCCTAGTGTCTCCATGCTAACAGTCCTAGTGTCTCCATGCTAACACCTCCAGTCCTAGTGTCTACATGCTAACAGTCCTAGTGTCTCCATGCTAACACCTCCAGTCCTAGTGTCTCCATGCGAACAGTCCTAGTGTCTCCATGCAAACACCTCCAGTCCTAGTGTCTCCATGCTAACAGTCCTAGTGTCTCCATGCTAACAGTCCTAGTGTCTCCATGCTAACAGTCCTAGTGTCTCCATGCTAACAGTCCTAGTGTCTCCATGCTAACACCTCCAGTCCTAGTGTCTCCATGCTAACAGTCCTAGTGTCTCCATGCTAACACCTCCAGTCCTAGTGTCTCCATGCTAACAGTCCTAGTGTCTCCATGCTAACAGTCCTAGTGTCTCCATGCAAACACCTCCAGTCCTAGTATCTCCATGCTAACAGTCCTAGTGTCTCCATGCTAACAGTCCTAGTGTCTCCATGCTAACACCTCCAGTCCTAGTGTCTACATGCTAACAGTCCTAGTGTCTCCATGCTAACACCTCCAGTCCTAGTGTCTCCATGCGAACAGTCCTAGTGTCTCCATGCAAACACCTCCAGTCCTAGTGTCTCCATGCTAACAGTCCTAGTGTCTCCATGCTAACAGTCCTAGTGTCTCCATGCTAACAGTCCTAGTGTCTCCATGCTAACACCTCCAGTCCTAGTGTCTCCATGCTAACAGTCCTAGTGTCTCCATGCTAACAGTCCTAGTGTCTCCATGCTAACACCTCCAGTCCTAGTGTCTCCATGCGAACAGTCCTAGTGTCTCCATGCTAACAGTCCTAGTGTCTCCATGCTAACAGTCCTAGTGTCTCCATGCTAACACCTCCAGTCCTAGTGTCTCCATGCTAACAGTCCTAGTGTCTCCATTATAAAAACCTCCATTCCTAGTGTCTCCATGCTAACAGTCCTAGTGTCTCCCTGCTAACACCTCCAGTCCTAGTGTCTCCATGCTAACACCTCCAGTCCTAGTGTCTCCATGCTAACAGTCCTAGTGTCTCCATTATAAAAACCTCCATTCCTAGTGTCTCCATGCTAACAGTCCTAGTGTCTCCCTGCTAACACCTCCAGTCCTAGTGTCTCCATGCTAACAGTCCTAGTGTCTCCGTGCTAAAGGTCCTAGTGTCTCCATGCTAACACCTCCAGTCCTAGTGTCTCCATGCTAACAGTCCTAGTGTCTCCATGCTAACACCTCCAGTCCTAGTGTCTCCATGCTAACAGTCCTAGTGTCTCCATGCTAACACCTCCAGTCCTAGTGTCTCCATGCGAACAGTCCTAGTGTCTCCATGCTAACAGTCCTAGTGTCTCCATGCTAACACCTCCAGTCCAAGTGTCTCCATGCTAACAGTCTTAGTGTCTCCATGCTAACAGTCCTAGTGTCTCCATTATAAACACCTCCATTCCTAGTGTCTCCATGCTAACAGTCCTAGTGTCTCCATGCTAACACCTCCAGTCCTAGTGTCTCCATGCGAACAGTCCTAGTGTCTCCATGCTAACAGTCCTAGTGTCTCCATGCTAACAGTCCTAGTGTCTCCATGCTAACACCTCCAGTCCTAGTGTCTCCATGCTAACAGTCCTAGTGTCTCCATTATAAAAACCTCCATTCCTAGTGTCTCCATGCTAACAGTCCTAGTGTCTCCCTGCTAACACCTCCAGTCCTAGTGTCTCCATGCTAACACCTCCAGTCCTAGTGTCTCCATGCTAACAGTCCTAGTGTCTCCATTATAAAAACCTCCATTCCTAGTGTCTCCATGCTAACAGTCCTAGTGTCTCCCTGCTAACACCTCCAGTCCTAGTGTCTCCATGCTAACAGTCCTAGTGTCTCCGTGCTAAAGGTCCTAGTGTCTCCATGCTAACACCTCCAGTCCTAGTGTCTCCATGCTAACAGTCCTAGTGTCTCCATGCTAACACCTCCAGTCCTAGTGTCTCCATGCTAACAGTCCTAGTGTCTCCATGCTAACACCTCCAGTCCTAGTGTCTCCATGCGAACAGTCCTAGTGTCTCCATGCTAACAGTCCTAGTGTCTCCATGCTAACACCTCCAGTCCAAGTGTCTCCATGCTAACAGTCCTAGTGTCTCCATGCTAACAGTCCTAGTGTCTCCATTATAAACACCTCCATTCCTAGTGTCTCCATGCTAACAGTCCTAGTGTCTCCATGCTAACACCTCCAGTCCTAGTCTCCATGCTAACAGTCCTAGTGTCTCCATGCAAACATCTCCAGTCCTAGTGTCTCCATGCTAACAGTGCTAGTGTCTCGTTGCTAAAGGTCATAGTGTCTCCATGCTAACACCTCCAGTCCTAGTGTCTCCATGCTAACAGTCCTAGTGTCTCCATGCTAACACCTCCAGTCCTAGTGTCTCCATGCGAACAGTCCTAGTGTCTCCATGCTAACAGTCCTAGTGTCTCCATGCTAACAGTCCTAGTGTCTCCATGCTAACAGTCCTAGTGTCTCCATGCTAACACCTCCAGTCCTAGTGTCTCCATGCTAACAGTCCTAGTGTCTCCATTATAAAAACCTCCATTCCTAGTGTCTCCATGCTAACAGTCCTAGTGTCTCCTGCTAACACCTCCAGTCCTAGTGTCTCCATGCTAACACCTCCAGTCCTAGTGTCTCCATGCTAACAGTCCTAGTGTCTCCATTATAAAAACCTCCATTCCTAGTGTCTCCATGCTAACAGTCCTAGTGTCTCCCTGCTAACACCTCCAGTCCTAGTGTCTCCATGCTAACAGTCCTAGTGTCTCCATTATAAACACCTCCAGTCCTAGTGTCTCCATGCTAACAGTCATAGTGTCTCCATGCAAACATCTCCAGTCCTAGTGTCTCCATGCTAACAGTCCTAGTGTCTCCGTGCTAAAGGTCCTAGTGTCTCCATGCTAACACCTCCAGTCCTAGTGTCTCCATGCTAACAGTCCTAGTGTCTCCATGCTAACACCTCCAGTCCTAGTGTCTCCATGCTAACAGTCCTAGTGTCTCCATGCTAACACCTCCAGTCCTAGTGTCTCCATGCTAACAGTCCTAGTGTCTCCATGCTAACAGTCCTAGTGTCTCCATGCTAACACCTCCAGTCCAAGTGTCTCCATGCTAACAGTCCTAGTGTCTCCATGCTAACAGTCCTAGTGTCTCCATTATAAACACCTCCATTCCTAGTGTCTCCATGCTAACAGTCCTAGTGTCTCCATGCTAACACCTCCAGTCCTAGTCTCCATGCTAACAGTCCTAGTGTCTCCATGCAAACAACTCCAGTCCTAGTGTCTCCATGCTAACAGTGCTAGTGTCTCGTTGCTAAAGGTCATAGTGTCTCCATGCTAACACCTCCAGTCCTAGTGTCTCCATGCTAACAGTCCTAGTGTCTCCATGCTAACACCTCCAGTCCTAGTGTCTCCATGCTAACAGTCCTAGTGTCTCCATGCTAACACCTCTAGTCCTAGTGTCTCCATGCGAACAGTCCTAGTGTCTCCATGCTAACAGTCCTAGTGTCTCCATGCTAACACCTCCAGTCCAAGTGTCTCCATGCTAACAGTCCTAGTGTCTCCATGCTAACAGTCCTAGTGTCTCCATGCTAACACCTCCAGTCCTAGTGTCTACATGCTAACAGTCCTAGTGTCTCCATGCTAACACCTCCAGTCCTAGTGTCTCCATGCGAACAGTCCTAGTGTCTCCATGCAAACACCTCCAGTCCTAGTGTCTCCATGCTAACAGTCCTAGTGTCTCCATGCTAACAGTCCTAGTGTCTCCATGCTAACAGTCCTAGTGTCTCCATGCTAACACCTCCAGTCCTAGTGTCTCCATGCTAACAGTCCTAGTGTCTCCATGCTAACAGTCCTAGTGTCTCCATGCTAACACCTCCAGTCCTAGTGTCTCCATGCGAACAGTCCTAGTGTCTCCATGCTAACAGTCCTAGTGTCTCCATGCTAACAGTCCTAGTGTCTCCATGCTAACACCTCCAGTCCTAGTGTCTCCATGCTAACAGTCCTAGTGTCTCCATTATAAAAACCTCCATTCCTAGTGTCTCCATGCTAACAGTCCTAGTGTCTCCCTGCTAACACCTCCAGTCCTAGTGTCTCCATGCTAACACCTCCAGTCCTAGTGTCTCCATGCTAACAGTCCTAGTGTCTCCATTATAAAAACCTCCATTCCTAGTGTCTCCATGCTAACAGTCCTAGTGTCTCCTGCTAACACCTCCAGTCCTAGTGTCTCCATGCTAACAGTCCTAGTGTCTCCGTGCTAAAGGTCCTAGTGTCTCCATGCTAACACCTCCAGTCCTAGTGTCTCCATGCTAACAGTCCTAGTGTCTCCATGCTAACACCTCCAGTCCTAGTGTCTCCATGCTAACAGTCCTAGTGTCTCCATGCTAACACCTCCAGTCCTAGTGTCTCCATGCGAACAGTCCTAGTGTCTCCATGCTAACAGTCCTAGTGTCTCCATGCTAACACCTCCAGTCCAAGTGTCTCCATGCTAACAGTCCTAGTGTCTCCATGCTAACAGTCCTAGTGTCTCCATTATAAACACCTCCATTCCTAGTGTCTCCATGCTAACAGTCCTAGTGTCTCCATGCTAACACCTCCAGTCCTAGTCTCCATGCTAACAGTCCTAGTGTCTCCATGCAAACATCTCCAGTCCTAGTGTCTCCATGCTAACAGTGCTAGTGTCTCGTTGCTAAAGGTCATAGTGTCTCCATGCTAACACCTCCAGTCCTAGTGTCTCCATGCTAACAGTCCTAGTGTCTCCATGCTAACACCTCCAGTCCTAGTGTCTCCATGCTAACAGTCCTAGTGTCTCCATGCTAACACCTCTAGTCCTAGTGTCTCCATGCGAACAGTCCTAGTGTCTCCATGCTAACAGTCCTAGTGTCTCCATGCTAACACCTCCAGTCCAAGTGTCTCCATGCTAACAGTCCTAGTGTCTCCATGCTAACAGTCCTAGTGTCTCCATGCTAACAGTCCAACTGTCTCCATGCTAACAGTCCTAGTGTCTCCATGCTAACACCTCCAGTCCTAGTGTCTCCATGCTAACAGCCCTAGTGTCTCCATGCCAACACCTCCAGTAATAGTGTCTCCATGCTAACAGTCCTAGTATCTCCATGCTAACACCTCCAGTCCTAGTATCTCCATGCTAACACCTTCAGTCCTAGTATCTCCATGCTAACACCTCCAGTCCCAGTGTCTCCATGCTAACAGTCCTAGTGTCTCCATGCTAACACCTCCAGTCCTAGTGTCTCCATGCTAACAGTCCTAGTGTCTCCATGCTAACACCTCCAGTCCTAGTGTCTCCATGCTAACAGTCCTAGTGTCTCCATGCTAACACCTCCAGTCCAAGTGTCTCCATGCTAACAGTCCTAGTGTCTCCATGCTAACAGTCCTAGTGTCTCCATGCTAACAGTCCTAGTGTCTCCATGCTAACACCTCCAGTCCTAGTGTCTAGATGCTAACAGCCCTAGTGTCTCCAAGCCAACACCTCCAGTCCTAGTGTCTCCATGCTAACAGTCCTAGTATCTCCATGCTAACACCTCCAGTCCTAGTACCTCCATGCTAACACCTCCAGTCCTAGTGTCTCCATGCTAACAGTCCTAGTGTCTCCATGCTAACAGTCCTCCATGCTAACACCTCCAGTCCTAGTGTCTCCATGCTAACAGTCCTAGTGTCTCCATGCTAACAGTCCTTGTGTCTCCATGCTAACAGTCCTAGTGTCTAAATGCTAACAGTCCTAGTGTCTCCATGCTAACACCTCCAGTCCTAGTGTCTCCATGCTAACAGCCCTAGTGTCTCCATGCCAACACCTCCAGTCCTAGTGTCTCCATGCAAACACCTCCAGTCCTAGTATCTCCATGCTAACAGTCCTAGTGTCTCCATGCTAACAGTCCTAGTGTCTCCATTCTAACAGTCCTAGTGTCTCCATGCTAACAGTCCTAGTATCTCCATGCTAACACCTCCAGTCCTAGTATCTCCATGCTAACACCTCCAGTCTTAGTGTCTCCATGCTAACAGTCCTAGTGTCTTCATGCTAACAGTCCTAGTGTCTCCATGTTAACAGTCCTAGTGTCTCCATGCTAAAGGTCCTAGTGTCTCCATGCTAACACCTACAGTCCTAGTGTCTCCATGCTAACAGTCCTAGTGTCTCAATGCTAACAGTCCTAGTGTCTCCATGCAAACACCTCCAGTCCTAGTGTCTCCATGCTAACAGTCCTAGTGTCTCCATGCTAACAGTCCTAGTGTCTCCATGCTAACAGTCCTAGTGTCTCCATGCTAACACCTCCAGTCCTAGTGTCTCCATGCTAACAGTCCTAGTGTCTCCATGCTAACAGTCCTAGTGTCTCCATGCTAACAGTCCTAGTGTCTCCATGCTAACACCTCCAGTCCTAGTGTCTCCATGCTAACAGTCCTAGTGTCTCCATGCTAACAGTCCTAGTGTCTCCATGCTAACAGTCCTAGTGTCTCCATGCTAACACCTCCAGTCCTAGTGTCTCCATGCTAACAGTCCTAGTGTCTCCATTATAAAAACCTCCATTCCTAGTGTCTCCATGCTAACAGTCCTAGTGTCTCCTGCTAACACCTCCAGTCCTAGTGTCTCCATGCTAACAGTCCTAGTGTCTCCATTATAAAAACCTCCATTCCTAGTGTCTCCATGCTAACAGTCCTAGTGTCTCCATGCTAACACCTCCAGTCCTAGTGTCTCCATGCTAACATCTCCAGTCCTAGTGTCTCCATGCTAACAGTCCTAGTGTCTCCATGCTAACAGTCCTAGTGTCTCCATTATAAAAACCTCCATTCCTAGTGTCTCCATGCTAACAGTCCTAGTGTCTCCTGCTAACACCTCCAGTCCTAGTGTCTCCATGCTAACAGTCCTAGTGTCTCCATTATAAAAACCTCCATTCCTAGTGTCTCCATGCTAACAGTCCTAGTGTCTCCATGCTAACACCTCCAGTCCTAGTGTCTCCATGCTAACATCTCCAGTCCTAGTGTCTCCATGCTAACAGTCCTAGTGTCTCCATGCTAAAGGTCCTAGTGTCTCCATGCTAACACCTACAGTCCTAGTGTCTCCATGCTAACAGTCCTAGTGTCTCCATGCTAACAGTCCTAGTGTCTCCATGCTAAAACCTCCAGTCCTAGTGTCTCCATGCTAACAGTCCTAGTGTCTCCATGCAAACACCTCCAGTCCTAGTGTCTCCATGCTAACAGCCCTAGTGTCTCCATGCCAACACCTCCAGTCCTAGTGTCTCCATGCTAACAGTCCTAGTGTCTCCATGCTAACACCTCCAGTCCTAGTGTCTACATGCGAACAGTCCTAGTGTCTCCATGCAAACACCTCCAGTCCTAGTGTCTCCATGCTAACAGTCCTAGTGTCTCAATGCTAACAGTCCTAGTGTCTCCATGCTAACAGTCCTAGTGTCTCCATGCTAACACCTCCAGTCCTAGTGTCTCCATGCTAACAGTCCTAGTGTCTCCATGCTAACAGTCCTAGTGTCTCCATGCTAACACCTCCAGTCCTAGTGTCTCCATGCGAACAGTCCTAGTGTCTCCATGCTAACAGTCCTAGTGTCTCCATGCTAACAGTCATAGTGTCTCCATGCTAACACCTCCAGTCCTAGTGTCTCCATGCTAACAGTCCTAGTGTCTCCATTATAAAAACCTCCATTCCTAGTGTCTCCATGCTAACAGTCCTAGTGTCTCCCTGCTAACACCTCCAGCCCTAGTCATTTATTGCCACTTGGACTTAAATGATACCAAATTGTTTTTCCTGGTCACTCCATGCTATTCCAATATGTCAATAATAAATCATTTGATTTTTTTGCCATTGTGTTAATGATGGTGGATTGGTTGATTTTAGTATACGATTTTTCAAGATGAGTGGATGAGAAGAGAATCGTCCAGTCCATTGGGTATCTCGTTATCTCCATGCTAACAGTCCTAGTGGCTCCATGCTAACACCTCCAGCCCTAGTATCTCCATGCTAACAGTCCTAGTATCTCCATGCTAACAGTCCTAGTATCTCCATACTAACACCTCCAGTCCTAGTATCTCCATACTAACACCTCCAGTCCTAGTATCTTGCCGTGTCTTGAAATACGGATTAAATGGAAGTTTACGTTGTAAAACTTCTGACAGCCAACTTTCTAGCTCCGCCCATAACTTAATAACTTCATAGCTTTCCCAGAATGCATTGATTATTGACTCATTATTATACTGAGCAAAATTATAATGGCCAAGATTTCCAAGATTTTGTTAGCATGAGTTACAGTTCATATAAGGATATCAGTCATTTGAAATAAATTCAAAAGGCCCTAATCTTTGGATTTCACATGACTGGGAATATAGATATGCATCTGCACAGATACCTTTAAAAAAAAGTAGGGGGGTGGATCAGAAAACCAGTCTGTATCTGGTGTGACAACCATTTGCCTCATGCAGCGCGACATATCTCCTTCGCATAGAGTTGATCAGGCTTTTGATTGTGATCTGTGGAATGTTGTTCCACTCCTCTTCAATGGCTGTGTGAAGTTGCTGGAACACGCTGTCGTACACGTTGATCCAGAGCATCCCAAACATGCTCAATGGGTGAAATATCTGGTGAGTTGCATGCTACGGAAGAACTGGGACATTTTCACCTTCCAGGAATTGTGTACAGATCCTTGTGACATGGGGCCGTGCATCATCATGATGAAACATGAGGTGATGGCGGCAGGTGAATGGCACGACAACGGGCCTCAGGATCTCATCACGGTCTCTCTGCCATCCATAAAATGCAATTGTGTTCGTTGTCCGTAGCTTATGTCTGCCCCATACCATAACCCCACCTCCACCATGGGGCTCTCTGTTCGCAAAGTTGACATCAGCAAACCACTTGCCCACACAACACCATACACATGTTCTGCGTGGTCCGCTGGACGTACTGCCAAATTCTCTAAAACGGCATTGGAGGCCTAAAACGGCATTGGAGGCGGCTTATGGTAGAGAAATTAACATAACATTATCTGGCAACAGCTCTGGTGGACATTCTTGCAGTCAGCATGACAATTGCGCACTCCTTCAAAACTTGTAATGACAATTCTGCTTATTCAGCTTCTTGATATGCCACACCTATATCACATCCTGGTGTGATATACTATGAAATCAATGTATATTTTTCACCCTGTAAGGTGCAACCCCCAAAAAAAAATATGTCCTTCTTGTTCCATGTGCTGGGATAAAAGGGAAACAGGTGTTGTCTTATTTATCAGGATGCCTACACCTCTGCTGTTACTACAGCAGGTGGCAGTGTAGGCCTCTCCAACCCAGCTCCTCTTTAAATGTTCAATTTATCTTTGTAAAATGTAACTCTTGCAAGAAAACCACATCTGCTATCAATCTCTTTAAGTGTTCCCGAGAACCATATGGTTTCCCCCCCATAAGTTGGATTTTGTTGGTCTTTACTGGTTTCGAATCAATGTCAACCTTATTTGTTCCGTCTATCATTGAAGAACCAAGCAAAACATTTTTGCAGACATTTATTTTCATTTAACCAGGCAAGTCAGTTAATAAGAACAAATTCCTATTTTCAATGACAGCCTAGGAACAGTGGGTTAACTGCCTTGTTCAGGTGCAGAACAACAGATTTGTACCTTGTCAGCTCGGGGGTTTGAACTTGCAACCTTCCGGTTACTAGTCCAACGCTCTAACCACTAGGTTACCCTGCTGACATATGAGGGAGGTGGGCATTCCATAGAATGCGAGGATCATAGTATAGATACATAGTTATTGTATACATTACATATGTAGAGTGTGTGGACTGTGGGCTGAGCAGACATTTAATTTTTTTTAAATTAAAAATATTCCAGCCTGTCACATCCCAGTACTGATGCTTTCATTGATATTCATCTGATAACAATGATTTCATAGAAGTCCCTAACAGTATATATATATAGACTCACCCAATGGTGTAAGAACCAGTTCCTCCCCAGACAGAGGTATTACAGTCTCATTCAGACTTAACAGTCTCAGTCTGTAAAGGTTAAACTCTAGAAAGGTCCAACCAGTTAGTTAGCCAGGCTAGTTTAATCTCCCTCCTCGTTTTAACTGCTGTAACAGGCAAAGGCCTTTTATAGACTCCCTACCGCTATCCTCTCTCCCTTCATCCCTACCGCTATCCTCTCTCCCTTCATCCCTCGCTCCATCTTCTCTCTCTCTCTCTCCCTCCATCCCTTCCTCCATCCATCCCTCCCTCCCTCCGTCCCTACCGCTATCCTCTCTCCCTCCATCCCTCCATCTTCCATCCATCCCTCCCGACCTCCATCCGTCCCCCCATCTTCCCTCCATCCTCTCTCCCTCTATCCCTTCCTCCATCCATCCCCCCTCCCTCTATCCTCCTCCCTCCCTCCATCTTCCCTCCATCCATCCTCTCTCCATCCTCTCTCCATCCTCCAGGCAATCTGAGAACTATCTAACATTTTCATTCCAGTGCTCAACGAACATAAATTATCCACAATTCCAGGTTCTATTCTGCGGTGTCGGTGCATGCCAACACAAATCATCCAAATATTTTATAAGTCCCATTAAATGTGCCGTCACAAATCATCAGAACGTTTTAAATATCCATTAGAATGAAACATGTTTGCCACCGAGGAGATGGAGGTTGGCTGGTAGAGATGAGAAGTGAACACCTGTTTTGAAGCAGAGCACTCAGTGCTGAGGTCCCAGGTTCATGCTGCTAGCTGTAGCTAATCACCTGCACTTTCCCATCAGGTACCTGTATGTACGAGTCTAAATGGATGGGCATGTGGGCTGCTCTGGTACCTGTACAAAGGAGGGGCTGCACTTTACTTTAGAGTACTTGACTGTATGTTACCGATATTACCGATACTCATGACTGAGTACTCTGCTATAAAGGTCCGTATACCATTTTATATACCACTCTACTGAAATGCAGATGGACACAATCTGTCCTCTGAAGATGTTAAAAAAGGAGAGCACTCTCTCCTCTCCCATCTGAACATGTGAGTGGGTGTTCCCAGCCCCCTCCCAACCCACACCCAGCCCTCTCCCAACCCACACCCAGCCCTCTCCTAGCCCTCTCCCAGCCCTCTCCCAGCCCTCTCCTATTCCCTCTCCCAGCCCTCTCCCAGCCCTCTCCTATTCCCTCTCCTAGCCTTCTCCTATCCCCTCTCCCAGCCCTCTCCTATTCCCTCTCCTAGCCTTCTCCTATCCCCTCTCCCAGCCCTCTCCTATTCCCTCTCCTAGCCTTCTCCTATCCCCTCTCCCAGCCCTCTCCTATTCCCTCTCCTAGCCTTCTCCTATTCCCTCTCCCAGCCTTCTCCTATCCCCCTCACCAAGCCCATAACCCAGCCCCCTCCCAACCCACTACCCAGCCCTCGCCTAGCCCTCCCCCAGCCCTCTCCTATCCCCTCCCCCAGCCCTCTCCCATCCCTCTCCTATCCCCTCTCCTATCCCTCTCCTATCCCTCCCTCAGCCCTCTCATATCCCCTCTCCTATCCCTCTCCTATCCCCTCTCCTATCCCCTCTCCTATCCCCTCTCCTATCCCTCTCCTATCCCCTCCCTCAGCCCTCTCCTAGCCCCCGCCTAACCCCCACCCAGCCATCTCAAAGCCCTCTCCAGCCCTCTCCTAGCCCACCCCCCAGCCCTTTCCTATCCCTCTCCTAGCCTTTTCCTATCCCCTCACCGAGCCCACACCCAGCCCTCGCCTAGCCCTCTCCCAGCCCTCTCCTATCCCCTCTCCTATCCCCTCTCCCAGCCCTCTCCCAGCCCTCTCCTATCCCTCTCCCAGCCCTCTCCTATCCCCTCTCCCAGCCCTCTGCTATCCCCTCTCCTATCCCTCTCCCAGCCCTCTCCTATCCCTCTCCCAGCCCTCTCCTATCCCTCTCCCAGCCCTCTCCCAGGCCTCTCCTAGCCCTCTCCCAGCCCTCTCCTATCCCCTCTCCTATCCCTCTCCCAGCCAGCCCTCTCCTAGCCCTCTCCCAGCCCTCTCCCAGGCCTCTCCTAGCCCTCTCCCAGCCCTCTCCTATCCCCTCTCCCAGCCAGCCCTCTCCTAGCCCTCTCCCAGCCAGCCCTCTCCTAGCCCTCTCCCAACCCTCTCCCAGCCCTCCAGGGGACCAGCAGGCTTACAGCATCTCCCCCTAGGCTGTATACTGATTAGTCATGCCTACAAAGCCCCTGTCACAGGGAGGAGCTGGCAAGCATAGCACCATGTCTATGACTGTGTCCCAAATGGCACCCTATACCCTATTTATGGCACTACTTTAGACCAGAACCCTATGGGGTCCTATGGGCCCTGGTCTAAAGTAGTGCACTATGTAGGGAATAGGGTGCCAGTAGTGTACTATGTAGGGAATAGGGTGCCAGTAGTGTACTATGTAGGGAATAGGGTGCCAGTAGTGTACTATGTAGGGAATAGGGATCCAGTAGTGTACTATGAAAGGAATATGGTGCCAGTAGTGTACTATGTAGGGAATAGGGGGCCATTTTGGATGCAGGCACATCATGGTGACCATGTTCACATGCACAGAGATACACACAGTTAGTACACGCTAACAAACATCACATCACATTACTGGACACACGGAACTTGTGATCTGATTACTGAAGGACCAAAACATTACTTTAACCCTAAAGGCTAATTCAGAGTACAGGACCAAAACATTTTGTAACTCTGTTGTCATGCTATCAATCAAGATATACACAGAGAGGTCTAATGCAAATCTACTTCTAAAGACCAACACATAACTTTGACCTTAAAGGTTAATTATGTATGCCTTGTCAAAATGCTTTCATTGTCTAATTTGGACTATACACGCTAACAAATATTTATCCAGGAAAGGAACTCTGATGCAAATACAGATGTAGGGCCTTAATTTGAGCCAGTTTGCTAAAGCAGGAAAATAATCCTACAGCAACAGGAAATGTGAATTATTATGTGGATTGTAGTTAATGGACATTCTTCATTAGCACAAATCAAGTCTGACGTTTTAAAGTGGAAATGACAGACTTTAGAAGCCTTTTTAAAACATTGGATACACTACACGTTTGCATTTCTAACTGTACAGGAAAATTCTCAGCAACAAAGAGTGATCAAATTAAGATCTTGAGTCTATGTCAAAGTATGACCAGAGAGGTGCTAGCTGCGTCACTACAGATCCTGGTTCGATACCAGGTTTTTGCATCGCAGGATGCAAAACGCATGACACTGGCTGTTTATTGGGAGGAGTTCTCCTTTAAGGCTAATTCACGTGTCAAACAAGTATGTAGTCAATGTGCTGTATTCGTCTAATCTGGACTCACACCCCTTTCCTCTCTGGCCATATTTTAACTCATCATTCCCTGACTCACACACAGGCACCAACAGCCTCCATAGATATGAGATACAAACACATGTATTCTGATTTTGTCACTGTCATATGATGCTAGCTGGGACTGTCTGTTCTCTACGCTGCTAGCTGGGACTGTCTGTTATCTACGCTGCTAGCTGGGACTGCCTGTTCACTACGCTGCTAGCTGGGACTGTCTGTTATCTACGCTGCTAGCTGGGACTGTCTGTTATCTACGCTGCTAGCTGGGACTGTCTGTTCACTATGCTGCTAGCTGGGACTGCCTGTTCACTACGCTGCTAGCTGGGACTGTCTGTTCACTATGCTGCTAGCTGGGACTGTCTGTTCACTATGCTGCTAGCTGGGACTAACTGTTCACTACGCTGCTAGCTGGGACTGTCTGTTCACTACTCTGCTAGCTGGGACTGCCTGTTCTCTACGCTACTAGATGGGTTTGCCTGTTCTCTATGCTACTAGCTGGGACTGCCTGTTCACTACTCTGCTAGCTGGGACTGCCTGTTCACTACGCTGCTAGCTGGGACTGCCTGTTCACTATGCTGCTAGCTGGGACTGCCTGTTCACTACTCTGCTAGCTGGGACTGCCTGTTCACTACTCTGCTAGCTGGGACTGCCTGTTCTCTACGCTGCTAGCTGGGACTGCCTGTTCACTATGCTGCTAGCTGGGACTAACTGCCCTCTACGCTGCTAGCTGGGACTGCTTGTCCTCTACGCTGCTAGCTGGGACTGCCTGTTCACTACGCTGCTAGCTGGGACTGCCTGTTCTCTACGCTGCTAGCTGGGACTGCATGTTCACTACGCTGCTAGCTGGGACTGCCTGTTCACTAGGCTGCTAGCTGGGACTGCCTGTTCACTACGCTGCTAGCTGGGACTGTCTATTCTCTACGCTGCTAGCTGGGACTGCCTGTTCACTAGGCTGCTAGCTGGGACTGCCTGTTCTCTACGCTGCTAGCTGGGACTGCCTGTTCTCTACGCTGCTAGCTGGGACTGCCTGTTCACTACGCTGCTAGCTGGGACTGCCTGTTCACTACGCTGCTAGCTGGGACTGCCTGTTCTCTACACTGCTAGCTGGGACTGTCTGTTCTCTACGCTGCTAGCTGGGACTGTCTGTTCTCTACGCTGCTAGCTGGGACTGCCTGTTCTCTACGCTGCTAGCTGGGACTGTCTGTTCTCTACGCTGCTAGCTGGGACTGTCTGTTCACTACGCTGCTAGCTGGGACTGCCTGTTCACCAAGCTGCTAGCTGGGACTGTCTGTTCTCTACGCTGCTAGCTGGGACTGTCTGTTCACCAAGCTGCTAGCTGGGACTGCCTGTTCACCAAGCTGCTAGCTGGGACTGTCTGTTCTCTATGCTGCTAGCTGGGACTGTCTGTTCACTATGCTGCTAGATGGGACTAACTGTCCTCTACGCTGCTAGCTGGGACTGCCTGTTCACTAGGCTGCTAGCTGGGACTAACTGTCCTCTACGCTGCTAGCTGGGACTGTCTGTTCACTACGCTGCTAGCTGGGACTGCCTGTTCACTAGGCTGCTAGCTGGGACTGTCTGTTATCTACGCTGCTAGCTGGGACTGTCTGTTCACTATGCTGCTAGCTGGGACTAACTGTCCTCTACGCTGCTAGCTGGGACTGCCTGTTCACTAGGCTGCTAGCTGGGACTGCCTGTTCACTACGCTGCTAGCTGGGACTGCCTGTTCACTAGGCTGCTAGCTGGGACTGCCTGTTCACTACGCTGCTAGCTGGGACTGCCTGTTCACTAGGCTGCTAGCTGGGACTGTCTGTTCACTCTGCCTCTGATGGTGACTCGCTTGCTTTACTTCAGTCCAGCAACACGATTGCTTACGTAACAACATCATATAGCTCACTGGACAATTATGATAAGGCATCGGGCATCGGCAGGCAGGGAGCATGTTTTTCTATTTTGAAGAGTCGTCAAAAAGCAAAAAGTCGTCAAAAAGCAAATATTGTGATAGTATTGAAATACTCTGGGTAGAATCAGGAACCAGAAGAAGAAACAGAACAAACATCCCACAGCCTGACTAAATACCATCAACATAAATAACAACATCTGGACCCTACAGGGGTAAATAACTGCAGGACCAGAAGGGAGGGGAGGAGGGGGGAAGGAATGTAAACGTGTCACCAGGATATTCAGGTGTTACCTCTGAACCTCTCATCTTATTGGTCAACAGGGGGTTGGAAAGAGAGATCAAGCGATAGAGATGACACGCTCTCTGGGATTCTGTAGCTTCCCATTAAAGTAATAGGGAGAAGAGGAGAGGAGAGGAGAGGAGAGGAGGAGAGGAGTGGAGGAGAGAAGAGGAGAGAAGAGGAGAGGAGGGGAGAAGAGGAGACAAGAGGAGGAAGAGAGAAGAAGAGGAGAGGAAGAGAGAAGAAGAGGAGGGGAGAAGAGGAGAGGAAGAGAGAAGAGGAGAGGAGGGGAGAAGAGGAGACAAGAGGAGGAAGAGAGAAGAAGAGGAGAGGATGAGAGAAGGAGAGGAGTGGAGGAGAGGAGGAGAGGAGGGGAGAAGAGGAGAGGAGGAGAGAAGAGGAGAGAATGAGAGAAGGAGAGGAGTGGAGGAGAGGAGGAGAGGAGGAGAGGAGAGGAGACAAGGAGAGAAGGAGAGGAGTGGAGGAGAGGAGGAGAGAAGAGGAGAGGAGGAGAGAAGAGGAGACAAGAGGAGGAAGAGAGAAGAAGAGGAGAGAATGAGAGAAGGAGAGGAGTGGAGGAGAGGAGGAGAGGAGGAGAGGAGAGGAGAGGAGACAAGGAGAGAAGGAGAGGAGTGGAGGAGAGGAGGAGAGAAGAGGAGAGGAGGAGAGGAGGGGAGAAGAGGAGGAGAGGAGGAGAGAAGAGGAGAGGAGGAGAGAAGAGGAGACAAGAGGAGGAAGAGAGAAGAAGAGGAGAGAATGAGAGAAGGAGAGGAGTGGAGGAGAGGAGGAGAGGAGGAGAGGAGAGGAGACAAGGAGAGAAGGAGAGGAGTGGAGGAGAGGAGGAGAGAAGAGGAGAGGAGGAGAGAAGAGGAGACAAGAGGAGGAAGAGAGAAGAAGAGGAGAGAATGAGAGAAGGAGAGGAGTGGAGGAGAGGAGGAGAGGAGAGGAGACGAGGAGAGAAGGAGAGGAGTGGAGGAGAGGAGGAGAGAAGAGGAGAGGAGGAGAGAAGAGGAGACAAGAGGAGGAAGAGAGAAGAAGAGGAGAGAATGAGAGAAGGAGAGGAGTGGAGGAGAGGAGGAGAGGAGAGGAGACGAGGAGAGAAGGAGAGGAGTGGAGGAGAGGAGGAGAGAAGAGGAGAGGAGGGGAGGAAGAGAGAAGAACAGGAGAGGAAGAGAGAAGAAGAGGAGGGGAGAAGAGGAGAGGAGGAGAGAAGAGGAGACAAGAGGAGGAAGAGAGAAGAAGAGGAGAGGATGAGAGAAGGAGAGGAGTGGAGGAGAGGAGGAGAGGAGGAGAGGAGGGGGAGAAGAGGAGAGGAGGAGAGAAGAGGAGACAAGAGGAGGAAGAGAGAAGAAGAGGAGAGGATGAGAGAAGGAGAGGAGTGGAGGAGAGGAGGAGAGGAGGGGAGAAGAGGAGAGGAGGAGAGAAGAGGAGAGGAGGGGGAGAAGAGGAGACAAGAGGAGGAAGAGAGAAGAAGAGGAGAGGATGAGAGAAGGAGAGGAGTGGAGGAGAGGAGGAGAGGAGGGGAGAAGAGGAGAGGAGGAGAGAAGAGGAGAGGAGGGGAGAAGAGGAGAGGAGGGGAGAAGAGGAGAGGAGGAGAGAAGAGGAGAGGAGGGGAGAAGAGGAGACAAGAGGAGGAAGAGAGAAGAAGAGGAGAGGATGAGAGAAGGAGAGGAGTGGAGGAGAGGAGGAGAGGAGGGGAGAAGAGGAGAGGAGGAGAGAAAAGGAGACAAGAGGAGGAAGAGAGAAGAAGAGGAGAGGATGAGAGAAGGAGAGGAGTGGAGGAGAGGAGGAGAGGAGGGGAGAAGAGGAGAGGAGGAGAGAAGAGGAGAGGAGGGGAGAAGAGGAGACAAGAGGAGGAAGAGAGAAGAAGAGGAGAGGATGAGAGAAGGAGAGGAGTGGAGGAGAGGAGGAGAGGAGGGGAGAAGAGGAGAGGAGGAGAGAAGAGGAGACAAGAGGAGGAAGAGAGAAGAAGAGGAGAGGAGGGGAGAAGAGGAGGAGAGGAGGGGAGAAGAGGAGAGGAGGAGAGAAGAGGAGACAAGAGGAGGAAGAGAGAAGAAGAGGAGAGGATGAGAGAAGGAGAGGAGTGGAGGAGAGGAGTGGAGGAGAGGAGGAGAGGAGGAGAGGAGGGGAGAAGAGGAGAGGATGAGAGAAGGAGAGGAGTGGATGAGAGGAGGAGAGAAGAGGAGAGGAGGAGAGAAGAGGAGACAAGAGGAGGAAGAGAGAAGAAGAGGGGAGGAAGAGAGAAGAAGAGGAGGGGAGAAGAGGAGAGGAGTGGAGAAGAGAGAAGAAGAGGGGAGGAGAGAAGACAAGAGGAGGAGAGGAGGAAAGACAAAGAGGAGGGTAGAAGAAGGGAGAGGAGAGGAGGAGAGAACAGAGAAGAAGAGGAGGAGGAGAGGAGAGGAGGAGGTATTGGCTTTATTGAATGAATGGCAGTGTGAATCTGTGAGCACAGACCACTGAGGCATTAACAGATGCTCTAGTACCCTCATTTAGCTGTCCAAGACACTCAACCTATTGCTAATGGTATGGCTGCCTAACACGGAACATCACAACTGCACCCCAAATGGCATCCTATTCCCTATGTAGTGCACTACTTTAGACCAGGCCCTATAGCCAAATGGCACCCTATTCCCTATGTAGTGCACTACTTTAGACCATGACCCACAGCCAAATGGCACCCTATTCCCTTTGTAGTGCACTACTTTAGACCATGACCCATAGCCAAATGGCACCCTATTCCCTATGTAGTGCACTACTTTAGACCATGCCCCATAGCCAAATGGCACCCTATTCCCTATGTAGTGCACTACTTTAGACCATGACCCATAGGGAATAGGGTGCCATTTGGGGCTCAAACATTACCTACAAATGCCTACTATGTAAATATCACATTAGGTATATTATACACAAAACAATGGTACACACATTGTTGCTACAGCAAGCAGGCAATTCATCTGACCAATCACAGTTACACAACAGTAACCTCCAATCACAGTCACACAGCTACAACAGTAACCTCCAATCACAGTCACACAGCTACAACAGTACAATCCACATGTAGCTTACCCCAGGTAGAACAGCAACCTCCACATGTAGCTTACCCCAGCTAGAACAGCAACCTCCACATGTAGCTTACCCCAGCTAGAACAGCAACCTCCACATGTAGCTTACCCCAGCTAGAACAGCAACCTCCACATGTAGTTTACCCCAGCCTAGGAATCCTCTTCGTAACTGCAGCTAGGGTTTTATTGAACTCTATTTCTATGGAGTATCCCCCTACCTTGCAGTCTTCTCTTTAAGGCCAGATCTGAAGAATCGTTCCATAGCTAACCTCTGCTCCCTTGAAGTCTCTGCTTTAGCTCCACAAGCTATGAAGTGGTCTGTCCGTCTGTCCGTCTGTATGTCTGTGTGTGTGTAACCGACGATGTGTATCCTGTCCGTCCGTCCGTCCGTCCGTCCGTCCGTCCGTCCGTCTGTCTGTCTGTCCGTCCGTCCGTCTGTCTGTCTGTCTGTCTGTCTGTCCGTCTGTCTGTCTGTCTGTCTGTCTGTCTGTCTGTCTGTCTGTCTGTCTGTCTGTCTGTCTGTCTGTCTGTCTGTCTGTCTGTCTGTCTGTCTGTCTGTCTGTCTGTGTATCAGACCGACCCAGCTGTACCAGCAACAGCTCTGATATGTCTCTGTGTATGTTTCTAACCTCTGTATAGAAGTCTCTCTCCAGCAGCAGCAAAGACAGAACTGAGGGCCAAATCTCTCTGCTCTGATCTCTTAATCATCAGGAGGCGTGGCTACAGAACGTGTTGACCTCTAACCCCGTTGCCGCCGGCAACCTTTGACCTCTGTTCTGTTCCGCCACAGGAGAGCGTGCTCACATAGGTCTCTCACTCACTCTCTCTCTGTCTTTTTTTTTTTCTCTCTCTCTCTCTCTCCCTCTCTCTGTCTCTCTCTCGTTCTTTTT
>NC_056429.1:5025533-5035533 GCF_018296145.1 Oncorhynchus tshawytscha | reverse complement strand
GCGTCTAGTCACTGCAGGACAGGGGAGAGGAGCGTCTAGTCACTGCATGGGAGAGGAGTGTCTAGTCACTGCAGGACAGGAGAGAGGAGCGTCTAGTCACTGCAGAGGAGAGGAGCATCTAGTAACTGCAGGGGAGAGGAGCATCTAGACACTGCAGGGGAGAGGAGCATCTAGTCACTGCAGGGGAGAGGATCGTCTAGTCACTGCAGGGGAGAGGAGCGTCTAGTCACTGCAGGGGAGAGGAGCGTCTAGTCACTGCAGGGGAGAGGAGTGTCTAGTCACTGCAGGACAGGGGAGAGGAGTGTCTAGACACTGCAGGGGAGAGGAGCATCTAGTCACTGCAGGGGTGAGGAGCGTCTAGTCACTGCAGGGGAGAAGAGCGTGGCCCCATCCGACGATACCCCCAGGGTCTGACACCACATCATTATTACAGTATCTAACGAGGGATATGAGAGTTGTCTTTGATAGAACAGGGTCTGACTCCTCATACTAACATCAATGTGTGATATACACTGAGTAAACACTGAGTAAACACAACATTAGGAACACCCCCACCCTTCTTGCTTTTTCCCCTCAGAACGGTCTCAATTCGTTGGGGCATGAAATCTGCAAGGTGTCGAAAGGGTTCTACAGGGATGCTGACCCATGTTGACTCCAAGGCTTCCCACAGTTGTGTCAAGTTGACTGGATGTCCATTGGGTGGTGGACTGTTCTTGGAACACACAGAAAACCGCTGAGAGTGAAAAACCCAGCGGCGTTGCAGTTCTTGACACAAACCGGTGCGCCTACCACTACCATACCATGTTCAAAGGCACTTAAAACCTGGGCATATAAATTCTTATAACTTAAAAATCTTTCTTTAACTTGTCTCCTCCGCTTCATCTACACTGATTAAAGTGGATTTAACAAGTTACATTAATAAGGGATCATAGCTTTTAGAGCGTAACCGAAAGGTTGTTGGATCGAATCCCCGAGCTGACAAGGTAAAAATCTGTCCGTGGCCTCCAACTGCTCTTAAATGCAAGTAAAACTAAATGCATGCTCTTCAACCGATCGCTGCCCGCACCTGCCCTCCCGACTAGCATCACTACTTTGGACGCTTCTGACTTAGAATATGTGGACAACTACAAATACCTAGGTGTCTGGCTAGAATGTAAACTCCACTTCCAGACTCATATTAAGCATCTCCAATCCAAAGTTAAATCTAGAATCGGCTTCCTATTTCGCAAACAAAGCATCCTTCACTCACATCGTCAAACATACCCTTGTAAAACTGACTATCCTACCGATCCTCAACTTCGGCGATGCAATATACAAAACAGCCTCCAACCCTCTACTCAGCAAACTGGATGCAGTCTGTTACAGTGCCAACCACTTTGTCACCAAAGCCCCATATACCCACCACCACTGCGACCTGTATGCTCTCGTTGGCTGTCAATCGCTACACATTCGTCGCCAGACCTACTGGCTCCAGGTCATCTATAAGTCTCTGCTATGTAAAACGCCACCTTATCTCAGCTCACTGGTCACCATAGCAGCACCCACCCGTAGCACGCGCTCCAGCAGGTATACCTCACTGGTTATCCCCAAAGCCAACACCTCTTAGGCTGCCTTTCCTTCCAGTTCTATGCTGCCAATGACCGGAACGAATTGCAAAATTTGCTGAAGTTGGAGACATATATCTCCCCCACTAACTTTAAGCATCAGCTATCTGAGCAGCTTACCGGTCTCTGCAGCTGTATACAGCCCATCCAACTACCTACCTCATCCCAATATTGTTTTAATGAACTTTTACTTGCTATTTTGCACACCAGTATTTCTACTTGCACATCATCATCTGCACATCTATCACTCCAGTGTGTCATGGCCGTTGGAAAAAGAGGACCAAGGTGCAGCGTGGTGAGCGTACATGAAAAAATAAAATAAATAAAAGATCCTCAAAAAGGTTGCACAGCTGCACCATCGAGAGCATCCTGACTGGTTGCATCACTGCCTGGTATGGCAACTGCTCGGCCTCCGACCTCAATGCACTGCAGGGAGTGGTGCGAACAGCCCAGTACATCACTGGGGCCAAGCTTCTTGCCATCCAGGACCTCTATACCAGGCGGTGTCAGAGGAAAGGTCTTAAAAATTGTCATACTCCAGCCACCCCAGTCATAGACTGTTCTCTCTGCTACCGCACAGCAAGCGGTACTGGAGCGCCAAAGAGGATTCTAAACAGCTTCTACCCCCAAGCCATAAGACTCCTGAATACCTAATAAAATTGCTACCCAGACTATTTGCCCCCCCCCACTCTTTTACACCGCTTCTACAAAGTATAGCAATATGTTCCAAATGGCACCCTATTCCCTAAGTAGTGCACTACTTTTGACCAGGGCCCAAAGGGCTCTTCATGGGGAATAGGGTGTCACCTTAAGGCTCTTCATAGGGAATAGGGTGCCACCTGAGACACATAAAATACCAAGATGTACTCACTCATCACTCACTCATAGTTCTGACTCACCTCGTCGTGTCTGTGTCTGTGTGTGTGTGTCCCATTATTGTGTGTTCTGGTCTCTGTTGATATCGCTGAATATTTTTCCTACAAAGCCAAATGTCACAAATGTGCTTAATGTTGAAATGTCCATGGCTATAACTAATAACAGTGGTAAGAATAATAACCAATATGTGTGTTTTAGAGGTTCCTGTAGCCTACATTTAAACATAGTTTTAAGTATGAATCATGGACATAATAATTTTAATATATATATCACATACAGTACATTTCTGCTTTATTTTAATGAAGCCCATTGGCTTTGCAGAAAACAATACCATAGGCTACTTGGTTCGAATGAATGTTTGGTAATAGGTATCATTATGAGATGAATGGACATTTTATAGAAACATACCAGGCTGAATAAATCCAAAGGGGTTAATAGGAAATGAAAGCTCTACGTTTCTTTAGTTTCTTCTGTCTGTTGGATGCTGTAGCAGAAAGGACAGAGAAGACTGGAGGGCAGGAGAGGAGAGAGTGTGGGTGTTCGTGTGTGTGTGTTTGTGTGTGTGTGTGTGTGTGGGTGTTGGTGTGTGTGTGTGTGTGTGTGTTCGTATGTATTTGTGTGTGTTTGTGTGGGTGTGGGTGTTCGTGTGTGTGTGTGTGTTCGTGTGTGTTCGTGTGTGTTCGTGTGTGTGTGTGTGTGTTCGTGTGTTTGTGTGTGTGTGTGTGTTCGTGTGTTTGTGTGTGTGTGTGTGTTCGTGTGTGTTCGTGTGTGTGTGTGTGTGTGTTCGTGTGTGTTCGTGTGTGTGTTCGTGTGTGCAGGGTTGGGGAGTAACAGATTGCATTACTCCGATTATAAAACCAACTGTAACTGTTAATACCTTAGTTACCATGTTACCAGTTTATGTTACTGTAATCAGATTACAGATACTTTTGAAAAACTAGATGAATACTACTAGATTACTATTTTTTAAATCAGAAAGGATTGTTTGCAAGATAATTATTATTATTATTTCAGTTTTCAGTTTTCTTAAAGAAATTTGAATCAACATTGAAAAAAAAAGGCGCTATTTAAAAAAAAATCATTCAGCCTGAGCGAGTCTGACCACAAATCAGAGACACCTATGACGACACACTAAATGTGTTGGATGGATCGCGGTAAAAGAGTAGGAATTGGCTTTAGTTTTTGGCTACAGTCCAAGCTATCTTTCAACGGTGCTGATTATCCAAAGATTATCCAACTTGAATAAACGCTTGGCAGTAAGAACGACAGCAGTGGTTTAGTTTTTCACTTATTATTGATATCTACATAGCGCATTGATGTGAATCACACTGTTGCTCTCTCATTTAGCTATTTGGCCAGCTCTAGGAAGAGTCTTGGTGGTTCCAAACTTATTCCATTTAACAGTGATGGAGGCCACTGTGTTCTTGGGGACTTTCAATGTTTTGGTACCCTTCCCCCGATCTGTGCCTCGACACAATCCTGTCTGAGCTCTACGGACAATTCCTTCGAAGTCATTGTTTTTGCTATGACATGTACTGTCAACTGTGGGACCTTATATAGACAGGTGTGTGCCTTTCCAAATCATGTCCAATCAATGTCCAATCGAGTCTCATTGGAAAGGGTCGGAATACTTATGTAAATAAGGTATTTTCAGTTTTTTATGTTTAGTACATTTGCTCAAATTTCGAAAAAACCTGTTTTAACTTTGTCATTATGGGGTATTGTGTGTAGATTGATGAAAGAAAACACATATTTAATCCTTTTATGAATAAGGCTGTAACGTAACATAATGTTTAAAAAGTTAAAGGGTCTGAATACTTTCCCAAGGCACATGTACATAGGCACCGTGGCTCGGGTGGCTTGATGATCTTCTTGGCCTTCCTGTGACACCAGGTGCTGTTGATGTCCCACGGTGATGCGATTGGCTGATTGGCTCGTGCAATTACCGTACCAGGCGGTGATACAGCCCGACAGGATGATCTCAACGGTGCATCTGTAGAAGTTCATGAGGGTCTTAGGGACCAATTCAAATTTCTTCAGCCTCCTGAGGTTGAAGAAGTGCTGTTGCACCTTCTTCACCACACTGTCCGTGTGGATGGACCACTTCAGGTTGTCAGTGACGTGCACGCAGAGGAACTTGAAGCTTTTCACCCTCTCCACTGCGGCCCCGTTGATGTGGATATGGGCGTGCTCCCTTTGCTGTCTCCTGAAGTCCACGATCAGCTCCTTCGCTTTGTTGACGTTGAGGGAGAGGTTATTTTCCTGGCACCACTCCACCAGGACCCTCACCTCCTCCCTGTCGTCTCATCGTTGTTGTAAATCAGGTCTACCACTGTTGTGTCGTCAGCAAATTTGATGATTGAGTTGGGGACGTGTGTGGCCACGCAGTCATGGGTGAACAGGGAGTACAGGAGGGGGCTGATCACGTACCCTTGTGGGGCCCCTGTGTTGAGAATCAACGTAGCGAAGGTGTTATTTCCTACCTTCACCACCTGGGGGCGGCCCGTCAGGAAGTCCAGGACCTAGTTGCACAAGTAGTATTTCAGACCCAGGGCCCTGAACTTAGTGATAAGCTTATAGGGCATTATGGTGATGAAGGCTGAGCTGCAATCAATGAACAGCATTCTTATATGAGGATTTCCTCTTGTCCAGATGAGATGTGTGCGATGGCGATTGCGTCATTCATGGGTTGGTTGGGGGCGGTAAGCCAATTGTAGTGTTTCTAGGAGTTGAGACTCATTCCATGTAGAAGGTGTCTCCAATAGGTAGAGCTACAGCAGGGGCTTAGTGTTTTTAGTTTTCCCTTTCAGTTACCGAGACAACCAGGTGAAGGGAGTTCCTTACAAATTAGTCACCTTAATTAATCAATCAAACGACAAGAGCGGAGCGAAAATCAGCAGACAAGAGAGGAGCAATAAACGCAAGTGGGGAGACAACAGATTAGGATAGGGAGGGATTGAATATGTCCTTAAACACTCCAGCCAGCAGGGTCTGCATATGCTCTGAGGACAAGGTTTGGCCCTCTGGCAGCCTCACGAGGGTTAACATGTTTAAATGTCTTATTCATGTTGATTACGGAGAACGAGAGCTCACACAGTTCACTGTGTTAAAAAAAAAAAAACAAGTGGGTGAAGAAGGGGTTTAACTTGTCCGGGAGCAAGGCACTAGTGTCCCCCACGTGGCTGAAGAAGGCGTTTAGCTTGTCTGGGAGCAAGGCACTAGTGTCCCCACGTGGGTGAAGAAGGGGTTTAACTTGTCCGGGAGCAAGGCACTAGTGTCCCCCACGTGGCTGAAGAAGGCGTTTAGCTTGTCTGGGAGCAAGGCACTAGTGTCCCCCACGTGGGTGAAGAAGGCGTTTAGCTTGTCCGGGAGCAAGGCACTAGTGTCCCCCACGTGGCTGAAGAAGGGGTTTAACTTGTCCGGGAGCAAGGCACTAGTGTCCCCACGTGGCTGAAGAAGGCGTTTAGCTTGTCTGGGAGCAAGGCACTAGTGTCCCCCACGTGGGTGAAGAAGGCGTTTAGCTTGTCCGGGAGCAAGGCACTAGTGTCCCCACGTGGCTGAAGAAGGGGTTTAACTTGTCTGGGAGCAAGGCACTAGTGTCCCCCACGTGGCTGAAGAAGGCGTTTAGCTTGTCCGGGAGCAAGGCACTAGTGTCCCCCACGTGGCTGAAGAAGGGGTTTAACTTGTCTGGGAGCAAGGCACTAGTGTCCCCACATGGCTGAAGAAGGCGTTTAGCTTGTCTGGGAGCAAGGCACTAGTGTCCCCCACGTGGGTGAAGAAGGCGTTTAGCTTGTCCGGGAGCAAGGCACTAGTGTCCCCCACGTGGCTGAAGAAGGGGTTTAACTTGTCCGGGAGCAAGGCACTAGTGTCCCCCACGTGGCTGAAGAAGGGGTTTAACTTGTCCGGGAGCAAGGCACTAGTGTCCCCCACGTGGCTGAAGAAGGGGTTTAGCTTGTCCGGGAGCAAGGCACTAGTGTCCCCCACGTGGCTTGTTTTCTCTTTATAATCTGCGATTGTCTGGAGTCCCTGTCCCTTGTGTCTGAGCTGTTGAATTGCAACTCCATTTTGTCTCTGATGTTTTTCCTGTTTTGTTGCCTTACGGAGGACATAGCTGGACTGTTTTGTTGCCTTACGGAGGACATAGCTGGACTGTTTTGTTACCTTACGGAGGACATAGCTGGACTGTTTTGTTGCCTTACGGAGGACATAGCTGGACTGTTTTGTTGCCTTACGGAGGGCATAGCTGGACTGTTTTGTTGCCTTACGGAGGGCATAGCTGGACTGTTTTGTTGCCTTACGGAGGGCATAGCTGGACTGTTTTGTTACCTTACGGAGGGCATAGCTGGACTGTTTTGTTGCCTTACGGAGGACATAGCTGGACTGTTTTGTTGCCTTACGGAGGGAATAGCTGGACTGTTTTGTTGCCTTACGGAGGGCATAGCTGGACTGTTTTGTTGCCTTACGGAGGGAATAGCTGGACTGTTTTGTTGCCTTACGGAGGGCATAGCTGGACTGTTTTGTTACCTTACGGAGGGCATAGCTGGACTGTTTTGTTGCCTTACGGAGGACATAGCTGGACTGTTTTGTTGCCTTACGGAGGGCATAGCTGGACTGTTTTGTTACCTTACGGAGGGCATAGCTGGACTGTTTTGTTGCCTTACGGAGGGCATAGCTGGACTGTTTTGTTGCCTTACGGAGGGCATAGCTGGACTGTTTTGTTACCTTACGGAGGGCATAGCTGGACTGTTTTGTTGCCTTACGGAGTGAATAGCTGGACTGTTTTGTTGCCTTACGGAGTGAATAGCTGGACTGTTTTGTTGCCTTACGGAGGACATAGCTGGACTGTTTTGTTGCCTTACGGAGGACATAGCTGGACTGTTTTGTTGCCTTACGGAGGGCATAGCTGGACTGTTTTGTTGCCTTACGGAGGGCATAGCTGGACTGTTTTGTTGCCTTACGGAGGACATAGCTGGACTGTTTTGTTGCCTTACGGAGGACATAGCTGGACTGTTTTGTTACCTTACGGAGGGCATAGCTGGACTGTTTTGTTGCCTTACGGAGGACATAGCTGGACTGTTTTGTTACCTTACGGAGGGCATAGCTGGACTGTTTTGTTGCCTTACGGAGGACATAGCTGGACTGTTTTGTTGCCTTACGGAGGGCATAGCTGGACTGTTTGATTTTGTCCATGTTATCTTGAAGTAATGAGCCCAATCAGTCCTCTATGACACCCAAAATCATAAATAACAGAATAGGCTAATTAGTCCTTAGCTTAAAGGGTTATGAAAATAAGAAAACATAAACAAATACATCAAACTATTTTGCTAATCTACAAGTATATTTCCATATTTCCAAGTCACTCTTTAAGGTCAAGGCGGTATTACTTTAATTCGAATGACTGGAAATCAGACTGTTTTTTTAATTTGAAGATATACAATATCTTACAGTAAAGACTAATCGTATTATTATCTGTGGTAGAAAGCAATGGGTTAGAAAATCCTGCAAGATGTTGTTCAGTTGGTTATATTAGATAGCTGGCTAGATGGGCCAGCAGAAAAAATGGCTATATTGTAATAATTTGCTTTTTGATTTTAAGGTTAAGGTTAGGTATTAGGGTTAGCAGTATGGTTAATGTTAGGGTTAGGCATTAGGGTTAGCAGTATGGTTAATGTTAGGGTTAGGCATTAGGGTTAGCAGTATGGTTAATGTTAGGGTTAGGCATTAGGGTTAGCAGTATGGTTAATGTTAGGGTTAGACATTAAGGCATTAGGGTTAGCAGTGTGGTTAATGTTAGGGTTAGGCATTAGGGTTAGCAGTATGGTTAATGTTAGGGTTAGGCATTAGGGTTAGCAGTATGGTTAATGTTAGGGTTAGGCATTAAGGTTAGCAGTATGGTTAATGTTAGGGTTAGGCATTAGGGTTAGCAGTATGGTTAATGTTAGGGTTAGGCATTAGGGTTAGCAGTATGGTTAATGTTAGGGTTAGCAGTATGGTTAATGTTAGGGTTAGCAGTATGGCTAATGTTAGGGTTAGGCATTAGGGTTAGCAGTATGGTTAATGTTAGGGTTAGGCATTAGGGTTAGCAGTATGGTTAATGTTAGGGTTAGACATTAAGGCATTAGGGTTAGCAGTGTGGTTAATGTTAGGGTTAGGCATTAGGGTTAGCAGTATGGTTAATGTTAGGGTTAGGCATTAGGGTTAGCAGTATGGTTAATGTTAGGGTTAGGCATTAAGGTTAGCAGTATGGTTAATGTTAGGGTTAGGCATTAGGGTTAGCAGTATGGTTAATGTTAGGGTTAGGCATTAGGGTTAGCAGTATGGTTAATGTTAGGGTTAGGCATTAGGGTTAGCAGTATGGTTAATGTTAGGGTTAGGCATTAGGGTTAGCAGTATGGTTAATGTTAGGGTTAGGCATTAGGGTTAGCAGTATGGTTAATGTTAGGGTTAGGCATTAGGGTTAGCAGTATGGTTAATGTTAGGGTTAGGCATTAGGGTTAGCAGTATGGTTAATGTTAGGGTTAGGCATTAGGGTTAGCAGTATGGTTAATGTTAGGGTTAGGCATTAAGGTTAGCAGTATGGTTAATGTTAGGGTTAGGCATTAGGGTTAGCAGTATGGTTAATGTTAGGGTTAGACATTAAGGTTAGCAGTATGGTTAATGTTAGGGTTAGCAGTATGGTTAATGTTAGGGTTAGGCATTAGGGTTAGCAGTATGGTTAATGTTAGGGTTAGGCATTAGGGTTAGCAGTATGGTTAATGTTAGGGTTAGGCATTAGGGTTAGCAGTATGGTTAATGTTAGGGTTATGCATTAGGGTTAGCAGTATGGTTAATGTTAGGGTTAGCAGTATGGTTAATGTTAGGGTTAGGCATTAGGGTTAGCAGTATGGTTAATGTTAGGGTTAGGCATTAGGGTTAGCAGTATGGTTAATGTTAGGGTTATGCATTAAGGTTAGCAGTATGTTTAATGTTAGGGTTAGGCATTAGGCATTAGGGTTAGCAGTGTGGTTAAGGTTAGGGTTAAGGTTAGGGTTAGCAGTGTGGTTAAGGATAGGCGTAAGGGTTAGCAGTGTGGTTAAGGTTAGGGATTAGGGTTAGCAGTATGGTTAATGTTAGGGTTAGGCATTAAGGTTAGCAGTATGGTTAATGTTAGGGCTAGGCATTAAGGTTAGCAGTATGGTTAATGTTAGGGTTAGGCATTAGGCATTAGGGTTAGCAGTATGGTTAATGTTAGGGTTAGGCATTAGGGTTAGCAGTATGGTTAATGTTAGGGTTAGGCATTAAGGTTAGCAGTATGGTTAATGTTAGGGTTAGGCATTAGGGTTAGCAGTATGGTTAATGTTAGGGTTAGACATTAAGGTTAGCAGTATGGTTAATGTTAGGGTTAGCAGTATGGTTAATGTTAGGGTTAGGCATTAGGGTTAGCAGTATGGTTAATGTTAGGGTTAGGCATTAGGGTTAGCAGTATGGTTAATGTTAGGGTTAGGCATTAGGGTTAGCAGTATGGTTAATGTTAGGGTTAG
>NC_056429.1:4995533-5020533 GCF_018296145.1 Oncorhynchus tshawytscha | reverse complement strand
AATGTTTTTGGTTATGTATTTATATATTATATATTAATATATTTCACACCGGTTTAAATGGTACAACGGTTCTCTACAATATACTTGTTAGGTACTATAAACCCGAAATTAGGAGAACTATTAGAATTGTAGCAACCAGGAAGTGGACGAGCGATTTCTGCACAGTGCAGCTTTAAAGGAAAATTTTATTTTTTGAAAATCTCTATTTTATGATGTCAATGGCATGTTATAGATGTTATAGGTCCAGACACTTGTTACTTCTGTTACAATTTCGCCAAAAAAACATGAACAAACGCAACAACAACAAAAAAACAACCAGATACGAACTTTTAGAAACGGAAAAGACCACAGCATGGTGACGCAAAGTCATTATCCGCAATGTTATGTTCCATTTTGTTACGGCTTCTGGGTCCTGTCTACAGGTAACTGCCAAAATAAAGGAAACACGTGAGTAAATAAGGGGATACAAAGTATATTGAAAAGCAGGCGCTTCCACACAGGAAGTTCCAGACACTAGAATCTATGTCAAGGTGCATTGAATCTGTTCTGGCGGTTGGTGGTGGCCCAACGTCCTATTAAGACACTATGTTGGTGTTTCCTTTATTTTGGTAGTTACCTGTAGAAGCTACACAGATGGAACAGCTGGATAGGGGAAACGAATCGAGTCGCACAGGAATATAACATTGCGGATAAAGTTCGGGAATGACACAATTTTATGTGTACAACATCTAAAGACATCGATATACTGAGAGCATTTCTGTTTCTAAAATTACGTATTTTGGTGTTTTCATAACATTTGTTCATATTTTCTCCTTCCTCAATAAGTGTCTGGACCTTTCTACAACATACCATTTACATAACAAAGTTAGATTTGGTTGTAAAAAAAACCCTAACTTTTCCTTTAAGGCCGGTTTCCCAGACAGCTATTAAAACTAGTTGTAGTGCTTGTCGTCGCATGAAGAAGGAGTGGACCAAAGCAAAGATTATTTATTTAAACTGAACACAGACAAAATAACAAAATGGAACAAAACGAAACAGTTCTGTCTGGTGCAGACACACAAAACAGAAAACAAAAAACAACTACCCACAAAACACAGGTGGGAAAAGGCTGCCTAAGTATGGTTCCCAATCAGAGACAACGATAGACAGCTGTCCCTGATTGAGAACCATACCAGGCCAAAACAAAGAAATACAAAAACATAGAAAAAGGAACATAGAATGCCCACCCCACATCACACCCTGACCAAACTAAAATAGAGACATAACAAGCTCTAAGGTGTGACACAAGTTTAGAAATAAAAAAGCTCTATGGAGAATCTCAAATGAAAGTGCTTTTTAGTACAAGAGAAGGCTTAATCTGTATCTGGAAAACCATCTCTGCAGGTTAGCTAGCTGTTACATTTTAAATGTTAGCCATTTACTAAACACTCTTATCCAGAGTGATTTACAGTTATTGCATTGATCTAAAGGTACAACAACCACATATCTCATCTGATTTATAGTAGGTGAAACTTTCCTGTTAGTGAACCAAGATATTGTTATATAAAACACAAGTGGTCAAATTCTGTATGTGTCAGGTTCACGTCAGGTTCGTGCTATAACAGAATGGGTTAAAAATAACTGGGTTTGACAAGGAATAACAGGGAATCTTAATTTGTGGTCCTCAATCTCCATTTTCCTTTCAAAGTGTGGCGCCATTAGCTTAATTATCTCCAATTTGTCAACAAGTTGAAATGGCCTAATTAGTCTACAGGGGAAACTGTGTGAGTGTGTCCAAGTGTGTATGCCTGTGTGTGTGTGTGTGTGTGTCCAAGTGTGTGTGTGTGTGTGTGTGTGCGTGTGTGTGTATGCGTATGTGTGTGTGTCCAAGTGTGTGTGTGTGTGTGTGTGCGTGTGTGTGTGTGTGTGTATGCGTATGTGTGCGTGTGTGTGTGTGTGTGTGTGCGTATGTGTGTGTGTGTGTGTGTGTGCGTGTGTGTGTGTGTGTGTGTGTGTGTGTGTGTGTGTGTGTGTGTGTTTAGCACAGAGCCAGACACGTGAATACACTCTGGCTCTGACTCAGTCAGCTGACAGTAGGAAGATGGAACGTGTGTGTTGTGTCCATATGACATCACAGTGTTCTATCGTGGTACAGAGAGTTGTCAGTCCTAATGAGTAACACATATATTTATTTTGAATAGAAAAAGCGCTAGACTAAATGAGCTACCGAAGATGAGTTACAAAAATACCTGAATTACCATTTGGGTGTGTGGGGATGCTTTTATCTATATAACAGATAAAAAGCAGACAGCCAAGAAACTCTTGGATGTCTCTTGGATGTCTGGAAATCCTCCGAGATATTTAGATATTTGGGCTGCTTCTCTTTGGTGTGTGAGTTGTCTGCCGAGGAACGAAAAAGCCTATTTATAGCAGTGTGGTTCAGCGTAGCTCAGTGTGTTTACATAAGTGACTGTTCCTGAATAATGAGAAGACTCTCCGGGTAACTCTCTGTGGAGTGATGGAGAGAGAGAGATTGGCTATACTTTAACATCATCCTCAGCTCTGGCATCTTCCCCAATATTTGCAACCAAGGACTGATCATCCCAATCCACAAAAGTGGAGACAAATTTGACCCCAATAACTACCGTGGGATATGCGTCAACAGTAACCTTGGGAAAATCCTCTGCATTATCATTAACAGCAGACTCGTACATTTCCTCAGAGAAAACAATGTACTGAGCAAATGTCAAATGGGCTTTTAATCAAGTTACCGTATGTCAGACCACGTATTCACCCTGCACACCCTAATTGACAAATAAACAAACCAAATCAAAGGCAAAGGCTTCTCATGCTTTGTTGAGTTCAAAAAAGCTTTTGACTCAATTTGGCACGAGGGTCTGCTATTCAAATTGATGGAACGTGGTGTAACAGAAAAACATACAACATTATAAAATCCATGTACACAAACAACAAGTGTGTGGTTAAAATTGGCACAGGGCCTGGAGGGGGGGGGGGTAAGACAGGGATGCAGCTTAAGCCCCACCCTCTTCAACATATATATTTACTAATTAGCGAGGGCACTAGAACAGTCTGCAGCACCCAGCCTCACCCTACTAGAATCTGAAGTCTTCTCATGCTTTGTTGATTTCAAATAAGCCTTCGACTCAATTTGGCATGAGAGTCTGCTATACAAATGAATGGAAAGTGGTGTTGGGGGTAAAAGTCCGACATTATAAAATCAATGTACACAAACAACAAGTGTGTGGTTAAAATTGGCAAAAAAACACACATTTCTTTCCACAGGGTCGTGGGGTGAGACAGGGATGCAGGTTAAGCCCCATCCTCTTCAACATATATATCAAACAATTGGCGAGGGCACTAGAACAGTCCTCACCCTACTAGAATCTGAAGTCAAATGTCTACTATTTGCTGATGATCTGATGCTTCTGTCACCAATCACGGAGGGCCTACAGCAGCACCTAGATCTTATACACAGATTCTGTCAGACCTGGGCCCTGACAGTATATCTCAGTAAGACAATAATAATGATGTTCCAAAACAGGTCCAGTTGCCAGGACCAAAAATACAAATTCCATCTAGACACTGTTGCCCTAGAGCACACAAAAAACTATACATACCTTGGCATAAACATCAGCACCACAGGTAACTTCCACAAAGCTGTGAACGATCTAAGAGACAAGGCAAGAATGGCCTTCTGTGCCATAAAAAGGAACATAAAATTCGACATACCAATTAGGATCTGGCTAAAAATACTTGAATCAATTATAGAGCCCACCAACCAAGAATTCACCAAATGAGACGAACACCAAATTGAGACTCTGCAGGCAGAATTCTGCAAAATATCCTCTGTGTACAACATAAAACACCAAATAATACATGCAGAGCAGAATTAGGCCGATAGCCTAGGCCGATAGCCGCTTAATTATCAAAATCCAGAAAAGAGCTGTTTCTACAACCACCTAAAAAGAAGCGATTCCCAAACCTTCCATAACAAAGCCATCACCTACAGAGAGGTTAACCAGGAGAAGAGTCCCCTAAGCAAGCTGGTCCTGGGGCTCTGTTCACAAACACAAACAAACCCCACAGAGCCCCAAGACAGCAGCACAATTAGACCCAACCAAATCATGAGAAAACAAGAACATAATTAATTGACACATTGGAAAGAATCAACAAAAAAACTGCTCAAACTAGAATGCTATTTGGCCCTAAGCAGAGAGTACACAGCGGCAGAATACCTGACCACTGTGACAGACCCAAACTTAAGGAAAGCTTTGACTATGTACAGACTCAGTGAGCATAGCCTCGCTAACTTATTTAGGCTTGCCATAACAAAGGAGTTGAATACTTATTGACTTAACATAATTCCACTTTGACATTATGGGGTATTGTGTGACAAAAAAACCAACGTAATTCAATGTGGAAAAAGTCACGGGGTTGTACATACTTTCTGAAGGCTCTGTAAATGTCAAGGGGGAGAGGAAGTCAACAATAGAAGAGAGAAGAAAGAGAGAAAAACGAATGTAGGATGATAACAGAATACTAATCGAGGATTTCATGTGAGTCACGTAGCAGATTCCCGTATGGAGACGCCTCGGATGCAGACTCTCTGATGGAGACTCTCTGATGCAGACTCTCTGATGCAGACTCTCTGATGCTGACTCTCTGATGGAGACTGTCTGATGGAGACTGTCTGATGGAGACTGTCTGATGGAGACTGTCTGATGGAGACTCTCCGATGGAGACTCTCCGATGGAGACTGTCTGATGGAGACTGTCTGATGGAGACTGTCTGATGGAGACTGTCTGATGGAGACTCTCTGATGGAGACTGTCTGATGGAGAATGTCTGATGGAGACTGTCTGATGGAGACTGTCTTATGGAGACTCTCTGATGGAGACTGTCTGATGGAGACTGTCTGATGGAGACTGTCTTATGGAGACTGTCTGATGGAGACTCTCTGATGGAGACTCTCTGATGCAGACTGTCTGATGGAGACTGTCTGATGGAGACTCTCTGATGGAGACTGTCTGATGGAGACTGTCTGATGGAGACTCTCTGATGGAGACTGTCTGATGGAGACTCTCTGATGGAGACTCTCTGATGGAGACTGTCTGATGGAGACTCTCTGATGGATACTCTCTGATGGAGACTCTCTGATGGAGACTGTCTGATGGAGACTGTCTTATGGAGACTGTCTGATGCTGACTGTCTGATGCTGACTGTCTGATGGAGACTCTCTGATGGAGACTGTCTTATGCAGACTCTCTGATGGAGACTGTCTTATGCAGACTCTCTGATGGAGACTCTCTGATGGAGACTGTCTTATGCATACTCTCTGATGCAGACTGTCTGATGGAGACTGTCTGATGGAGACTGTCTGATGGAGACTCTCTGATGGAGACTGTCTGATGGAGACTGTCTGATGGAGACTGTCTGATGGAGACTCTCTGATGGAGACTGTCTGATGGAGACTGTCTGATGGAGACTGTCTGATGGAGACTGTCTGATGGAGACTCTCTGATGGAGACTGTCTGATGGAGACTGTCTGATGGAGACTCTCTGATGCAGACTCTCTGATGGAGACTGTCTTATGCAGACTCTCTTATGGAGACTGTCTTATGCAGACTCTCTGATGCAGACTCTCTGATGCAGACTGTCTGATGCTGACTCTCTGATGCAGACTGTCTTATGCATACTCTCTGATGCAGACTCTCTGATGCAGACTGTCTGATGCTGACTCTCTGATGCAGACTGTCTGATGCTGACTCTCTGATGCAGACTGTCTTATGCATACTCTCTGATGCAGACTCTCTGATGCAGACTGTCTGATGCAGACTCTCTGATGAAGACTCTCTGATGCAGACTCTCTGATGCAGACTCTCTGATGGAGACGCCTCGGATGCAGACTCTCTGATGCTGACGCCTCGGATGCAGACTCTCTGATGGAGACTCTCTGATGGAGACTGTCTTATGCAGACTCTCTGATGGAGACGCCTCGGATGCAGACTCTCTGATGGAGACTGTCTGATGCAGACTCTCTGATGCAGACTCTCTGATGCAGACTCTCTTATGCAGACTCTCTGATGCAGACTCTCTGATGGAGACGCCTCGCATGCAGACTCTCTTATGGAGACTGTCTTATGCAGACTCTCTGATGCAGACTCTCTGATGCAGACTCTCTGATGGAGACGCCTCGCATGCAGACTCTCTTATGGAGACTGTCTTATGCAGACTCTCTGATGCAGACTCTCTGATGAAGACTCTCTGATGCAGACTCTCTGATGCAGACTCTCTTATGCAGACTCTGATGCAGACTCTCTTATGGAGACTCTCTTATGGAGACTCTCTTATGCAGACTCTTATGGAGACACTCATGAAGACTTGTATGCAGACTCTCTTATGCAGACTCTCTTATGCAGACTCTCTGATGCAGACTCTCTTATGGAGACTCTTATGGCGACTCTTATGGAGACTCTTATGCAGACTCTCGTATGCAGACTCTCTGATGCAGACTCTCTGATGCAGACTCTCTGATGCAGACTCTCTTATGGAGACTCTTATGGAGACTCTTATGCAGACTCTTATGGAGACTCTCTTACGGAGCGGCAGGGTAGCCTAGTGGTTAGAGCATTGGACTAGTAACCGAAAGGTTGCGAGTTCAAACCCCTGAGCTGACAAGGTACAAATCTGTCGTTCTGCCCCTGAACAGGCAGTTAACCCACTGTTCCCAGGCTGTCATTGAAAATAAGAATGTGTTCTTAACTGACTTGCCTGGTTAAATAAAGGTTAAAACCCTGTCCTTTGATTGGCTGGTCCCTAGCCAGCTAAACATCGGCATAGGACTTGTAACACCAGGGTAGTGGGTTTGATTCCTGGGACCATAAATAAAATATAAATCGCTTTGGATAAAAAAGTGTCTACTGAATGGAATATATTATAAACAGCCATTGGAAGTGGAGGCGAACAGTGAGATTCTGCAGGTGACAATGTCAGGTTGAATCCAAAAATGGTCACCTATAAAGTGCACTACTTTTGCCCTGGAACAGGAAGCCATTTCAGACGCAAACTTTGTCTCGCTGCCATCATTCCAAATACAAGAGCAGCACTCTATCCTCTTGACTACTGCGTTATCCTCTTGACGACTGCTCTACCCTCTTGACGACTGCTTTAGCCTCTTGACGACTGCTCTATCCTCTTGACTACTGCTCTATCCTCTTGACGACTGCTCTATCCTCTTGACTACTGCTCTATCCTCTTGACTACTGCTCTACCCTCTTGACGACTGCTCTATCCTCTTGACGACTGCTTTAGCCTCTTGATTACTGCTCTATCCTCTTGGCTACTGCTCTATCCTCTGGACTACTGCGTTATCCTCTTGACTACTGCGTTATCCTCTTGACTACTGCGTTATCCTCTTGACTACTGCGTTATCCTCTTGACTTACTGCTCTATCCTCTTGATGACTGCTCTATCCTCTTGACTACTGCTCTACCCTCTTGGCTACTGCTCTATCCTCTTGACTACTGCGTTATCCTCTTGACTTACTGCTCTATCCTCTTGATGACTGCTCTATCCTCTTGACTACTGCTCTACCCTCTTGGCTACTGCTCTATCCTCTTGACTACTGCGTTATCCTCTTGACTACTGCGTTATCCTCTTGACTACTGCGTTATCCTCTTGACTACTGCGTTATCCTCTTGACTTACTGCTCTATCCTCTTGATGACTGCTCTATCCTCTTGACTACTGCTCTACCCTCTTGGCTACTGCTCTATCCTCTTGACTACTGCGTTATCCTCTTGACTTACTGCTCTATCCTCTTGATGACTGCTCTATCCTCTTGACTACTGCTCTACCCTCTTGACTACTGCTCTATCCTCTTGACTACTGCGTTATCCTCTTGACTACTGCTCTATCCTCTTGACTACTGCGTTATCCTCTTGACTACTGCTCTATCCTCTTGACTACTGCTTAATTATTATCATTTAATTATCTCTCTGGTTGAGGTCAACAGGTAGGTCTATCATCATCCTTATAGGATCATTTATTTATCTCTCTGGTTGAGGTCAACAGGTAGGTCTATCATCATCCTTATAGGATCATTTATTTATCTCTCTGGATGAGTTCAACAGGTAGGTCTATCGTCATCCTGATAGGATCATTTAATTATCTCTCTGGTTGAGGTCAACAGGTAGTTCTATCGTCATACTCATACTAACACATCTTCTTTTACAGGTGACACAACAGTAGACAACCACTTGCTCACTGCTAACTAGTCATCGACTCTCACCCAAACCCTTCACATTGTTCTGCTTCCTGTCCGTCCGTTTCTCACTCAACACACTGCAAATCAGTTGCAATGACAGGTCGTTGTACTGACTATACCCACTAAAACCACATATCACTCTCACACACTACGAAGTTTCATATCCTACCCACATTCCCTCTCTCTCTCTCTCTCTCTCTCTCTCTCTCTCTCTCTCTCTGTCTCTCTCTCTCTCTTTCGCTCTCACCACATCTCACACATAAACCCCCCAAACACACACACACACACACACACACACACACACACACACACACACACACACACAGCTCTCTCGCACTATGACTGGTACCTCTTGTCTGGAGGAGGAAGTGCTTCCTGATTGGCTGTTGGAGCTTCCTGCATGGAGGTGATTGGATCAGGGATATTGGCAAAGTCATCTTGCTCTGCCAAACCAATAGCCAATGAAAGAACCACCATCTTCCCTTCGCTGGCCAGCCGGAAAACAGACAAACAGAGAGAGAGAAAGAGGAGGAGAGAGACGCGGGGTAGAGCAAACGAAAATAAAGAAAGGAATCGAGGAGGAGGAATCAGGAGACATGGAGTGAGGGAATAGAGAAAGAGAAGAAATAAAGGTCATACGAGGTCATAGATAGGTCATATGATGTCATAGGTCATAGATATGTCATAGGAGGTTATAGGAGGTCAAAGATAGGTGAAATGAGGTCATAGGTCATAGATATGTCATAGGAGGTTATAGGAGGTCAAAGATAGGTGAAATGACGTCATAGGAGGCCATAGGAGGTTTATGAAAATATAAAAAGAGAGAGAGAACAGGAAGAAAACAGAGAGATTATATGAGAGAAAACAGAGAGACAGCAGAAAACAGAGAGATTATATAAGAGAACAGAAAGAGACAGCAGAAAACAGAGAGATTATATAAGAGAACCCAGAGAGACAGCAGAAAACAGAGAGATTACATAAGAGAACACAAAGAGACAGCAGAAAACAGAGACATTATATAAGAGAACACAAAGAGACAGCAGAAAACAGAGAGATTATATAAGAGAACCCAGAGAGACAGCAGAAAACAGAGAGATTACATAAGAGAACACAAAGAGACAGCAGAAAACAGAGACATTATATAAGAGAACCCAGAGAGACAGCAGAAAACAGAGATATTATATAAGAGAACACAAAGAGACAGCAGAAAACAGAGAGATTATATAAGAGAACCCAGAGAGACAGCAGAAAACAGAGAGATTACATAAGAGAACACAAAGAGACAGCAGAAAACAGAGATATTATATAAGAGAACACAAAGAGACAGCAGAAAACAGAGAGATTATATAAGAGAACCCAGAGAGACAGCAGAAAACAGAGAGATTACATAAGAGAACACAAAGAGACAGCAGAAAACAGAGATATTATATAAGAGAACCCAGAGAGACAGCAGAAAACAGAGAGATTGTATAAGAGAACCCAGTGAGACAGCAGAAAACAGAGAGATTATATAAGAGAACCTAGAGAGACAGCAGAAAACAGAGAGATTGTATAAAATAACCCAGAGAGACAGCAGAAAACAGAGAGATTATATAAGAGAACCCAGAGAGACAGCAGAAAACAGAGAGATTGTATTAGAGAACCCAGAGAGACAGCAGAAAACAGAGAGATTATGTAAGAGAACACAGAGAACTAGTCAGAGGAGAAAAAGGTTCAGAAGACAAACCACCTTCAAACCTGCGGTGTCAAACTCACTTCCTGGAAGATTGAGTCCAGCACCTGCTGTATTTCTCTCCTTCCTTCTACTTGACTGATTAATCAAGGTCACTGACTAGTTAGGAACTCTGCTTACCAGGATGTCTAGGTCACTGACTAGTTAGGAACTCTCCTTACCGGGTTGTCTAGGTCACTGACTAGTTAGGAACTCTCCTAACGGGGTTGTCTAGGTCACTGACTAGTTAGGAACTCTCCTTACCGGGTTGTCTAGGTCACTGACTAGTTAGGAACTCTCCTTACCGGGTTGTCTAGGTCACTGACTAGTTAGGAACTCTCCTTACCAGGATGTCTAGGTCACTGACTAGTTAGGAACTCTCCTTACCGGGTTGTCTAGGTCACTGACTAGTTAGGAACTCTGCTTACCAGGATGTCTAGGTCACTGACTAGTTAGGAACTCTCTTTACCAGGATGTCTAGGTCACTGACTAGTTAGGAACTCTGCTTACCGGGTTGTCTAGGTCACTGACTAGTTAGGAACTCTGCTTACAGGGTTGTCTAGGTCACTGACTAGTTAGGAACTCTCCTTACCGGGTTGTCTAGGTCACTGACTAGTTAGGAACTCTGCTTACCGGGTTGTCTAGGTCACTGACTAGTTAGGAACTCTCCTTACCGGGTTGTCAAGGTCACTGACTAGTTAGGAACTCTCCTTACCTGGTTGTCTAGGTCACTAATTAGTTAGGAACTCTCCTTACCTGGTTGTCTAGGTCACTGACTAGATAAGAACTCTCCATACCGGGTTGTCTAGGTCACTGATTAGTGAGGAACTCTCTTTACCAGGTTGTCTAGGTCACTGACTAGTTAGGAACTCTCCTAACGGGGTTGTCTAGGTCACTGACTAGTTAGGAACTCTACTAACGGGGTTGTCTAGGTCACTGACTAGTTAGGAACTCTCCTAACGGGGTTTGCTAGGTCACTGACTAGTTAGGAACTCTCCTAACGGGGTTTGCTACGTCACTGACTAGTTAGGAACTCTCCTAACGGGGTTTGCTACGTCACTGACTAGTTAGGAACTCTCCTAACGGGGTTGTCTAGGTAACTTACTAGTTAGGAACTCTCCTAACGGGGTTTGCTACGTCACTGACTAGTTAGGAACTCTCTTAACGGGTTGTCTAGGTCACTGACTAGTTAGGAACTCTCCTTACCAGGTTGTCTAGGTCACTGACTAGTTAGGAACTCTCCTTACCAGGTTGTCTAGGTCACTGACTAGTTAGGAACTCTCCTAACGGGGTTTGCTACGTCACTGACTAGTTAGGAACTCTCTTAACGGGGTTGTCTAGGTCACTGACTAGTTAGGAACTCTCCTAACGGGGTTTGCTACGTCACTGACTAGTTAGGAACTCTCTTAACGGGTTGTCTAGGTCACTGACTAGTTAGGAACTCTCCTTACCAGGTTGTCTAGGTCACTGACTAGTTAGGAACTCTCCTTACCAGGTTGTCTAGGTCACTGACTAGTTAGGAACTCTCCTAACGGGGTTTGCTACGTCACTGACTAGTTAGGAACTCTCCTAACGGGGTTGTCTAGGTCACTGACTAGTTAGGAACTCTCCTAACGGGGTTGTCTAGGTCACTGACTAGTTAGGAACTCTCCTAACGGGGTTTACTACGTCACTGACTAGTTAGGAACTCTCCTAACGGGGTATGCTAGGTCACTAACTAGTTAGGAACTCTCCTAACGGGGTTTGCTAGGTCACTGACTAGTTAGGAACTCTCCTAACGGGGTTTGCTAGGTCACTGACTAGTTAGGAACTCTCCTAACGGGGTTGTCTAGGTCACTGACTAGTTAGGAACTCTCCTAACGGGGTTTGCTAGGTCACTGACTAGTTAGGAACTCTCCTTACCAGGTTGTCTACGTCACTGACTAGTTAGGAACTCTCCTAACGGGGTTGTCTAGGTCACTGACTAGTTAGGAACTCTCCTAACGGGGTTGTCTAGGTAACTGATTAGTTAGGAACTCTCCTAACGGGGTTGTCTAGGTCACTGACTAGTTAGTAACTCTCCTAACGGGGTTGTCTAGGTAACTGATTAGTTAGGAACTCTCCTAACGGGGTTGTCTAGGTCACTGACTAGTTAGGAACTCTCCTAACGGGGTTTGGAACTCTCCTAACGGGGTTTGCTACGTCACTGACTAGTTAGGAACTCTCCTAACGGGGTTTCCTAGGTCACTGACTAGTTAGGAACTCTCCTAACGGGGTTCCTAGGTCACTGACTAGTTAGGAACTCTCCTAACGGGGTTTGCTACGTCACTGACTAGTTAGGAACTCTCCTAACGGGGTTTGCTACGTCACTGACTAGTTAGGAACTCTCCTAACGGGGTTGTCTAGGTAACTTACTAGTTAGGAACTCTCCTAACGGGGTTTGCTACGTCACTGACTAGTTAGGAACTCTCTTAACGGGGTTGTCTAGGTCACTGACTAGTTAGGAACTCTCCTAACGGGGTTTGCTACGTCACTGACTAGTTAGGAACTCTCTTAACGGGTTGTCTAGGTCACTGACTAGTTAGGAACTCTCCTTACCAGGTTGTCTAGGTCACTGACTAGTTAGGAACTCTCCTTACCAGGTTGTCTAGGTCACTGACTAGTTAGGAACTCTCCTAACGGGGTTTGCTAGGTCACTGACTAGTTAGGAACTCTCCTAACGGGGTTTGCTACGTCACTGACTAGTTAGGAACTCTCCTAACGGGGTTGTCTAGGTCACTGACTAGTTAGGAACTCTCCTAACGGGGTTGTCTAGGTCACTGACTAGTTAGGAACTCTCCTAACGGGGTTTACTACGTCACTGACTAGTTAGGAACTCTCCTAACGGGGTATGCTAGGTCACTGACTAGTTAGGAACTCTCCTAACGGGGTTTGCTAGGTCACTGACTAGTTAGGAACTCTCCTAACGGGGTTTGCTAGGTCACTGACTAGTTAGGAACTCTCCTAACGGGGTTGTCTAGGTCACTGACTAGTTAGGAACTCTCCTAACGGTGTTTGCTACGTCACTGACTAGTTAGGAACTCTCCTTACCAGGTTGTCTACGTCACTGACTAGTTAGGAACTCTCCTAACGGGGTTGTCTAGGTCACTGACTAGTTAGGAACTCTCCTAACGGGGTTTGGAACTCTCCTTAACGGGGTTTGCTACGTCACTGACTAGTTAGGAACTCTCCTAACGGGGTTGTCTAGGTAACTGATTAGTTAGGAACTCTCCTAACGGGGTTGTCTAGGTCACTGACTAGTTAGGAACTCTCCTAACGGGGTTTGGAACTCTCCTAACGGGGTTTGGAACTCTCCTAACGGGGTTTGCTACGTCTTAATTCGACACAAATGAAAAGCTAATAACTAAAGCCATGCAGCAGACTCAGGGCCCTCCAGGAATTGTGTTTGACACCTTTTGACGCCACAGACTATCGTGTTAACAAACGCAAGTCAATGAATAATCTAGCACACCCAGAAATAAAATATTGCACAATTTTCTACGACAAAAGATACTAAAAGAAACTAGTTAAGTCTCCAGTTGCTTTTATATTTTATAGTCCTCGCATCCCAAAGTCTGTCGACAGACACTACGATACCATTTATGTTACAATGCGTCTGTCAACAAGAGATGGGGCGGCAGGGTAGCCTAGTGGTTAGAGCGTTGGACTAAGTAACCGAAAGGTTGCAAGTTCGAATCCCCGAGCTGACAAGGTACAAATCTGTCGTTCTGCCCCTGAACAAGGCAGTTAACCCACTGTTCCTAGGCCGTCATTGAAAATAAGAATTTGTTCTTAACTGACTTGCCTGGTTAAATAAAATAAAAATAAATAAATTTGTTCGTGGCCGCCGTGTGAGTAAGGTCTATTAGTCCCCTGTAGTGTCTGATCCAGGGAGGGATATTACAACAGGATTGTGTTGGAGAAAAGTTCCAGCTAGTTTAACATTATTATTATAGTGACACATATGATGTATTCTAATGTAAAATAGTACTAATTACCGAGGCATTGATGCTGTGGTGATGACTGTGGTATTCCACACCACTCATACTGTATGTAGCAACACATACAGTACACACTGGCATACACAGATGCACGCACGCACACACACCCTACAGAGAGACCCACACACCCTACAGAGACACACACCCTACAGAGACACACACACACACCCTACAGAGACACACACACACCCTACAGAGAGACCCACACACCCTACAGAGACACACACACACCCTACAGAGACACACACGTGCGCACGCACGCACCAAAACACACACACACACACACACACACACACCCTACAGAGAGACCCACACACACAGACCCTACAGAGACACACACACACACACACACACACCCTGCAGAGACACACACACACCCTACAGTAATTTATTCAGTAATTTAATCTCTGCCTTCTGCAATCCCTCAAGACATACCTTCTTCATCCAGCATCTCTCTCTCTATCCTCACTCACCTTGTCCCTCTCCTTCTCTCTCTCTCCATCTCTCTCTCCTTCCTCCAGAGTTGAGGTTTCATTAAGCATCATTAACGAGGTCAAGACTGGCTGATTGTTTCTATTTAAGTGTCACAGTTTCCTGAGGTGCTTGGTGTGTGTCAACGTTTTCTGGGTCACTGCACTCTCTCTCTCTCTCTCTCTCTCTCTCTGTCTCTCTCTCCCCCTTTATTGCTCTCTCTCTCTCTCCCCCCTCTCTCTCTATCTCTCTGTCTCTCTCCCCCTCTATCTCTCCCTCTCTTCTCTCTCTCTCTCTCTCTTTCTCTCCTCTCTCTCTCTCTCCAATCTCTTCTCTCTCTCTCCTCTCTCTCTCTCTCTCCTCTCTCTTCTCTTCTTTCTCTTTCTCTCCTCTCTCTCCTCTCTCCTTCCTTCCCTATCCCTTTCTTTTCATCTACTCTCTTCCGCAACGACAATCCCTCTCTCTTCAAAACCCTTTCCTTCATCCCTCTGTCCCTCCATTCCTCTCCTAGGTTATAGGATTTGACCAGCTCTCTGCTCTCATAACTCCCCGCTTTCGTCTCTTCTTGTTGTCAGCCCTACCTCTTCTTGTTGTCAGCCCTACCTCTTCTTGTTGTCAGCCCTACCTCTTCTTGTTGTCAGCCCTACCTCTTCTTGTTGTCAGCCCTACCTCTTCTTGTTGTCAGCCCTACCTCTTCTTGTTGTCAGCCCTACCTCTTCTTGTTGTCAGCCCTACCTCTTCTTGCTGTCAGCCCTACCTCTTCTTGTTGTCAGCCCTACCTCTTCTTGTTGTCAGCCCTACCTCTTCTTGTTGTCAGCCCTGCCTCTTCTTGTTGTCAGCCCTACCTCTTCTTGTTGTCAGCCCTACCTCTTCTTGTTGTCAGCCCTACCTCTTCTTGTTGTCAGCCCTACCTCTTCTTGTTGTCAGCCCTACCTCTTCTTGTTGTCAGCCCTACCTCTTCTTGCTGTCAGCCCTACCTCTTCTTGTTGTCAGCCCTACCTCTTCTTGTTGTCAGCCCTACCTCTTCTTGTTGTCAGCCCTACCTCTTCTTGTTGTCAGCCCTACCTCTTCTTGTTGTCAGCCCTACCTCTTCTTGTTGTCAGCCCTACCTCTTCTTGTTGTCAGCCCTACCTCTTCTTGTTGTCAGCCCTACCTCTTCTTGTTGTCAGCCCTACCTCTTCTTGTTGTCAGCCCTACCTCTTCTTGTTGTCAGCCCTACCTCTTCTTATTGTCAGCCCTACCTCTTCTTATTGTCAGCCCTACCTCTTCTTATTGTCAGCCCTACCTCTTCTTATTGTCAGCCCTACCTCTTCTTATTGTCAGCCCTACCTCTTCTTATTGTCAGCCCTACCTCTTCTTATTGTCAGCCCTACCTCTTCTTATTGTCAGCCCTACCTCTTCTTGTTGTCAGCCCTACCTCTTCTTGTTGTCAGCCCTACCTCTTCTTGTTGTCAGCCCTACCTCTTCTTGTTGTCAGCCCTACCTCTTCTTGTTGTCAGCCCTACCTCTTCTTGTTGTCAGCCCTACCTCTTCTTATTGTCAGCCCTACCTCTTCTTGCTGTCAGCCCTACCTCTTCTTGTTGTCAGCCCTACCTCTTCTTGTTGTCAGCCATACCTCTTCTTGTTGTCAGCCCTACCTCTTCTTGTTGTCAGCCCTACCTCTTCTTGTTGTCAGCCCTACCTCTTCTTGTTGTCAACCCTACCTCTGTTCTCTCTTCTGTCTCCTATCTAACCTGTATTTTATCTAACCTGTCTCCTATCTAACCATTCTCCTACCTAACCTGTCTCCCATCTAACCTGTCTCCTACCTAACCTGTCTCCCATCTAACCTGTATTTCATCTAACCTGTCTCCTATCTAACCTGTCTCCTACCTAACCTGTCTCCCATCTAACCTGTCTCCTATCTAACCTGTCTCCTATCTAACCTGTCTCCTACCTAACCTGTCTCCTATCTAACCTGTCTCCTATCTAACCTGTCTCCTACCTAACCTGTCTTCTACCTAACCTGTCTCCTATCTAACCTGTCTCCTATCTAACCTGTCTTCTACCTAACCTGTCTCCTACCTAACCTGTCTCCCATCTAACCTGTCTCCTATCTAACCTGTCTCCTACCTAACCTGTCTTCTACCTAACCTGTCTCCTACCTAACCTGTCTCCTATCTAACCTGTCTCCTACCTAACCTGTCTCCTATCTAACCTGTCTCCTATCTAACCTGTCTCCTACCTGACCTGTCTTCTACCTAACCTGTCTTCTACCTAACCTGTCTCCTACCTAACCTGTCTTCTACCTAACCTGTCTCCTATCTAACCTGTCTCCTGTCTAACCTGTCTCCTATCTAACCTGTCTCCTACCTAACCTGTCTCCTATCTAACCTGTCTCCTATCTAACCTGTCTCCTACCTGACCTGTCTTCTACCTAACCTGTCTATCTAACCTGTCTCCTACCTAACCTGTCTACCTAACCTGTCTCCTATCTAACCTGTCTCCTACCTAACCTGTCTTCTACCTAACCTGTCTCCTACCTAACCTGTCTATCTAACCTGTCTCCTACCTAACCTGTCTCCTACCTAACCTGTCTATCTAACCTGTCTCCTACCTAACCTGTCTACCTAACCTGTCTCCTATCTAACCTGTCTCCTACCTAACCTGTCTCCTACCTAACCTGTCTCCTATCTAACCTGTCTCCTACCTAACCTGTCTCCTATCTAACCTGTCTATCTAACCTGTCTCCTACCTAACCTGTCTCCTACCTAACCTGTCTCCTACCTAACCTGTCTCCTATCTAACCTGTCTCCTACCTGACCTGTCTTCTACCTAACCTGTCTCCTACCTAACCTGTCTATCTAACCTGTCTCCTACCTAACCTGTCTATCTAACCTGTCTCCTATCTAACCTGTCTCCTATCTAACCTGTCTCCTACCTAACCTGTCTTCTACCTAACCTGTCTTCTACCTAACCTGTCTTCTACCTAACCTGTCTCCTATCTAACCTGTCTCCTGTCTAACCTGTCTATCTAACCTGTCTCCTATCTAACCTGTCTCCTATCTAACCTGTCTCCTATCTAACCTGTATTCTACCTAACCTGTCTCCTATTCTAACCTGTATTCTATCTAACCTGTCTCCTATCTAACCTGTCTATCTAACCTGTCTCCTATCTAACCTGTCTCCTATCTAACCTGTCTCCTATCTAACCTGTATTCTACCTAACCTGTCTCCTATCTAACCTGTCTCCTATCTAACCTGTCTCCTATCTAACCTGTCTCCTATCTAACCTGTCTATCTAACCTGTCTCCTATCTAACCTGTCTATCTAACCTGTCTCCTATCTAACCTGTCTCCTATCTAACCTGTCTACCTAACCTGTCTCCTATCTAACCTGTATTCTATCTAACCTGTCTCCTATCTAACCTGTCTCTTATCTAACCTGTCTATCTAACCTGTCTCCTATCTAACCTGTCTATCTAACCTGTCTCCTATCTAACCTGTCTCCTATCTAACCTGTCTCCTATCTAACCTGTCTATCTAACCTGTCTCCTATCTAACCTGTCTCCTATCTAACCTGTCTCCTATCTAACCTGTCTATCTAACCTGTCTCCTACCTAACCTGTCTCCTACCTAACCTGTCTCCTATCTAACCTGTCTCCTATCTAACCTGTCTCCTACCTGACCTGTCTCCTACCTAACCTGTCTCCTATCTAACCTGTCTATCTAACCTGTCTCCTATCTAACCTGTCTCCTATCTAACCTGTCTCCTACCTAACCTGTCTCCTATCTAACCTGTCTATCTAACCTGTCTCCTATCTAACCTGTCTATCTAACCTGTCTCCTATCTAACCTGTCTATCTAACCTGTCTCCTATCTAACCTGTCTCCTACCTAACCTGTCTCCTACCTAACCTGTCTCCTATCTAACCTGTCTCCTACCTAACCTGTCTCCTATCTAACCTGTCTATCTAACCTGTCTCCTACCTAACCTGTCTCCTACCTAACCTGTCTCCTATCTAACCTGTCTCCTACCTGACCTGTCTTCTACCTAACCTGTCTCCTACCTAACCTGTCTATCTAACCTGTCTCCTATCTAACCTGTCTATCTAACCTGTCTCCTACCTAACCTGTCTCCTACCTAACCTGTCTCCTATCTAACCTGTCTCCTATCTAACCTGTCTCCTATCTAACCTGTCTCCTACCTAACCTGTCTTCTACCTAACCTGTCTTCTACCTAACCTGTCTTCTACCTAACCTGTCTCCTATCTAACCTGTCTCCTGTCTAACCTGTCTATCTAACCTGTCTCCTATCTAACCTGTCTCCTATCTAACCTGTCTCCTATCTAACCTGTATTCTACCTAACCTGTCTCCTATCTAACCTGTATTCTATCTAACCTGTCTCCTATCTAACCTGTCTATCTAACCTGTCTCCTATCTAACCTGTCTCCTATCTAACCTGTCTCCTATCTAACCTGTATTCTACCTAACCTGTCTCCTATCTAACCTGTCTCCTATCTAACCTGTCTCCTATCTAACCTGTCTCCTATCTAACCTGTCTATCTAACCTGTCTCCTATCTAACCTGTCTATCTAACCTGTCTCCTATCTAACCTGTCTCCTATCTAACCCGTCTACCTAACCTGTCTCCTATCTAACCTGTATTCTATCTAACCTGTCTCCTATCTAACCTGTCTCCTATCTAACCTGTCTATCTAACCTGTCTCCTATCTAACCTGTCTCCTATCTAGACTGTCTCCTATCTAACCTGTCTATCTAACCTGTCTCCTATCTAACCTGTCTCCTATCTAACCTGTCTCCTATCTAACCTGTCTATCTAACCTGTCTCCTACCTAACCTGTCTCCTACCTAACCTGTCTCCTATCTAACCTGTCTCCTATCTAACCTGTCTCCTACCTGACCTGTCTCCTACCTAACCTGTCTCCTATCTAACCTGTCTATCTAACCTGTCTCCTATCTAACCTGTCTCCTATCTAACCTGTCTCCTACCTAACCTGTCTCCTATCTAACCTGTCTATCTAACCTGTCTCCTATCTAACCTGTCTATCTAACCTGTCTCCTATCTAACCTGTCTCCTACCTGACCTGTCTCCTACCTAACCTGTCTCCTATCTAACCTGTCTATCTAACCTGTCTCCTATCTAACCTGTCTCCTATCTAACCTGTCTCCTACCTAACCTGTCTCCTATCTAACCTGTCTATCTAACCTGTCTCCTATCTAACCTGTCTATCTAACCTGTCTCCTATCTAACCTGTCTCCTATCTAACCTGTCTCCTATCTAACCTGTATTCTACCTAACCTGTCTCCTATCTAACCTGTATTCTATCTAACCTGTCTCCTATCTAACCTGTCTATCTAACCTGTCTCCTATCTAACCTGTCTCCTATCTAACCTGTCTCCTATCTAACCTGTATTCTACCTAACCTGTCTCCTATCTAACCTGTCTCCTATCTAACCTGTCTCCTATCTAACCTGTCTCTATCTAACCTGTCTATCTAACCTGTCTCCTATCTAACCTGTCTATCTAACCTGTCTCCTATCTAACCTGTCTCCTATCTAACCCGTCTACCTAACCTGTCTCCTATCTAACCTGTATTCTATCTAACCTGTCTCCTATCTAACCTGTCTCCTATCTAACCTGTCTATCTAACCTGTCTCCTATCTAACCTGTCTATCTAACCTGTCTCCTATCTAACCTGTCTCCTATCTAGACTGTCTCCTATCTAACCTGTCTATCTAACCTGTCTCTATCTAACCTGTCTCCTATCTAACCTGTCTATCTAACCTGTCTCCTACCTAACCTGTCTCCTACCTAACCTGTCTCCTATCTAACCTGTCTCCTATCTAACCTGTCTCCTACCTGACCTGTCTCCTACCTAACCTGTCTCCTATCTAACCTGTCTATCTAACCTGTCTCCTATCTAACCTGTCTCCTATCTAACCTGTCTCCTACCTAACCTGTCTCCTATCTAACCTGTCTATCTAACCTGTCTCCTATCTAACCTGTCTATCTAACCTGTCTCCTATCTAACCTGTCTCCTATCTAACCTGTCTCCTATCTAACCTGTATTCTACCTAACCTGTCTCCTATCTAACCTGTCTCCTATCTAACCTGTCTCCTATCTAACCTGTCTCCTATCTAACCTGTCTATCTAACCTGTCTCCTATCTAACCTGTCTATCTAACCTGTCTCCTATCTAACCTGTCTCCTATCTAACCTGTCTACCTAACCTGTCTCCTATCTAACCTGTATTCTATATAACCTGTCTCCTATCTAACCTGTCTCCTATCTAACCTGTCTATCTAACCTGTCTCCTATCTAACCTGTCTATCTAACCTGTCTCCTATCTAACCTGTCTCCTATCTAACCTGTCTCCTATCTAACCTGTCTATCTAACCTGTCTCCTATCTAACCTGTCTCCTATCTAACCTGTCTATCTAACCTGTCTCCTATCTAACCTGTCTATCTAACCTGTCTCCTACCTAACCTGTCTCCTACCTAACCTGTCTCCTATCTAACCTGTCTCCTATCTAACCTGTCTCCTACCTGACCTGTCTCCTACCTAACCTGTCTCCTATCTAACCTGTCTATCTAACCTGTCTCCTATCTAACCTGTCTCCTATCTAACCTGTCTCCTACCTAACCTGTCTCCTATCTAACCTGTCTATCTAACCTGTCTCCTATCTAACCTGTCTCCTACCTAACCTGTCTATCTAACCTGTCTCCTATCTAACCTGTCTCCTACCTAACCTGTCTCCTATCTAACCTGTCTATCTAACCTGTCTCCTACCTAACCTGTCTCCTATCTAACCTGTCTATCTAACCTGTCTCCTATCTAACCTGTCTCCTACCTGACCTGTCTCCTATCTAACCTGTCTCCTATCTAACCTGTCTATCTAACCTGTCTCCTATCTAACCTGTCTATCTAACCTGTCTCCTATCTAACCTGTCTATCTAACCTGTCTCCTATCTAACCTGTCTCCTATCTAACCTGTAACCCTAGGCCACCTCATCATGCTCATACTATACCTCATTTTCAAATGTACATAACATAACAGTAACAGTACATAACATAACAGTAACAGTACATAACATAACAGTAACAGTACATAACAGGACAGTAACAGTACATAACATGACATGACAGTAACAGTACATAACAGTAACAGTACATAACATAACATGACAGTAACAGTACATAACAGTAACAGTACATAACAGTAACAGTACATAACATGACAGTAACAGTACATAACATGACAGTAACAGTACATAACAGGACAGTAACAGTACATAACATGACAGTAACAGTAACAGTACATAACATGACAGTAACAGTACATACCAGTAACAGTACATAACATAACAGGACAGTGACAGTACATAACAGGACAGTAACAGTACATAACATGACAGTAACAGTAACAGTACATAACATGACAGTAACAGTACATAACATGACAGTAACAGTACATAACATGACAGTAACAGTACATACCAGTAACAGTACATAACAGGACAGTAACAGTAACAGTACATGACAGTAACAGTAACAGTACATAACATGAAAGTAACAGTAACAGTACATGACAGTAACAGTAACAGTACATAACATGACAGTAACAGTACATAACATGACAGTAACAGTACATAACATGACAGTAACAGTACATAACATGACAGTAACAGTACATACCAGTAACAGTACATAACAGGACAGTAACAGTACATAACATAACATGACAGTAATAGTGCATAACAGGACAGTAACCGTACATAACATAACAAGACAGTAACAGTACATAAAAGGACAGTAACAGTAACAGTACATAACAGGACAGTAACAGTAACAGTACATAACAGGACAGTAACAGTACATAACAAGACAGTAACAGTACATAAAAGGACAGTAACAGTACATAACATGACAGTAACAGTACATAACATGACAGTAACAGTACATAACAGGACAGTAACAGTACATAACATGACAGTAACAGTACATAACATGACAGTAACAGTACATAACAGGACAGTAACAGTACATAACATAACAGGACAGTAACAGTACATAACATGACAGTAACAGTACATAACAGGACAGTAACAGTACATAACATAACAAGACAGTAACAGTACATAAAAGGACAGTAACAGTAACAGTACATAACAGGACAGTAACAGTAACAGTACATAACAGGACAGTAACAGTACATAACATGACAGTGACAGTACATAACATAACATGACAGTAACAGTACATAACATAACATGACAGTAACAGTACATAACATGACAGTAACAGTACATAACATAACAGGACAGTAACAGTACATAACAGGACAGTAACAGTACATAACATAACATGACAGTAACAGTACATAACATGACAGTAACAGTACATAACAGTAACAGTACATAACAGGACAGTAACAGTACATAACAGGACAGTAACAGTACATAACATAACAAGACAGTAACAGTACATAACAGGACAGTAACAGTAACAGTACATAACAGTACATAACAGGACAGTAACAGTACATAACATGACAGTAACAGTACATAACATAACATGACAGTAACAGTACATAACATGACAGTAACAGTACATAACATAACAGGACAGTAACAGTACATAACAGGGCAGTAACAGTACATAACATGACAGTGACAGTACATAACATAACATGACAGTAACAGTACATAACATGACAGTAACAGTACATAACATAACAGGACAGTAACAGTACATAACATGACAGTAACAGTACATAACATGACAGTAACAGTACATAACATAACAGGACAGTAACAGTACATAACATAACAGTAACAGTACATAACATAACAGTAACAGTACATAACAGGACAGTAACAGTACATAACAGGACAGTAACAGTACATAACATGACAGTAACAGTACATAACATAACATAACAGTAACAGTACATAACATAACAGTAACAGTACATAACATAACAGTAACAGTACATAACATAACAGTAACAGTACATAACAGGACAGTAACAGTACATAACAGGATAGTAACAGTACATAACAGGACAGTAACAGTACATAACATGACAGGACAGTAACAGTACATAACAGGACAGTAACAGTAACAGTACATAACAGTACAGTAACAGTACATAACATGACAGGACAGTAACAGTACATAACAGGACAGTAACAGTACATAACCTGACAGTAACAGTAACAGTACATAACATGACAGTAACAGTACATAACATGACACCCTCTCTCTCCATCTCCACCACCCCCTCTCTCCCTCTCCACCATCCTCTCTCTCTCCACCACCCTCTCTCTCTCTCTCTCTCTCTCCACCACGCTCTCTCTATCCCTCTCCACCTCCTCCTCTCTCTCCACCACCCTCTCTCTCCCTCTCTACCACCCTCTATCTCACCACCACCCTCTCTCTCCACCCTCTCTGCCTCTCCACCACCCTCTCTCTCCTTCTCCACCACCCTCTCTCTCTCTCCACCACCCTCTTTCTCACCCCCTATATCTCTCCACCACCCTCTCTCTCTCCCCACAACCTCCTCTCTCTCCACCACCCTCTCTCTCCCTCTCCACCAACCCCTCTCTCTCTCTACCACCCCTCTCTCTCTCTCCACCACCGTCTCTCTCTCTCTCCACCACCCTCTCTCTCTCCCTCTCCACCTCCTCCTCTCTCTCCACCACCCTCTCTCTCACTCTCCACCACCCTCTATCTCTCCTACCACCCTCTCCCTCCACCCTCTCTCCCTCTCCACCACCCTCTCTCTCCCTCTCCACCACCCTCTCTCCCTCTCCACCATCCTCTCTCTCACCACCCTCTTTCTCACCCCCTATATCTCTCCACCACCTTCTCCCTCTCTCCACAACCATGTCTCCACCACCCCCTCTCTCTCTCTCTCCCCACAACCTCCTCTCTCTCCACCACCCTCTCTCTCCCTCTTCACCACCTTCTCTCCTTCTCCACCACCCTCTCTCTCTCTCTTTCCACCACCCTCTCTCTCTCCACCACCCCCTCTCTCTCTCCACCACCCCCTCTCTCTCCACCACCCTCTCTCTCCACCACCCTCTCTCTCTCTCCACCACCCCCTCTCTCTCTCCACCACCCTCTCTCCCTCTCCACCACCCCCTCTCTCCCTCCACCACATTCTCTCCCTCTCCACCACCCCCTCTCTCTCTCCACCACCCCCTCTCTCTCTCCACCATCCTCTCTCTCTCTCCACCACCCTCTCTCTCTCTCCACCACCCTTTCTCTCTGTCCACCACCCCTTCTCTCTCTCCACCACCCTCTCTCCCTCTCCACCACCCCCTCTCTCCCTCCACCACCTTCTCTACCTCTCCACCACCCCCTCTCTCTCTCCACCACCCCCCTCTCTACCCACCACCCTCTCTCTCTCCACCACCCCTTCTCTCTCTCCACCACCCTCTCTCTCTCTCTCTGCCACCCCCTCTCTCTCCAACACGCTTTTTCTCTCTCCACCACCCTCTCTCCCTCTCCACCATGCTCTCTACACC
>NC_056429.1:4978033-4990533 GCF_018296145.1 Oncorhynchus tshawytscha | reverse complement strand
GTAGGCAACTAGATTCACTATATATTTGAACCAGGCCCCCGTTAAAACTAATGCAGTCTACATGGTAGGCAACTAGATTCACTATATATTTGAACTAGGCCCCCGTTAAAACTAATGCAGTCTACATGGTAGGCAACTAGATTCACTATATATTTGAACTAGGCCCCCGTTAAAACTAATGCAGTCTACATGGTAGGCAACTAGATTCACTATATATTTGAACTAGGCCCCCGTTAAAACTAATGCAGTCTACATGGTAGGCAACTAGATTCACTATATATTTGAACCAGGCCCTGGCAACTCGCGGATGGTCGGGGGAACGTGACATAATTATAATCATTTGTACATTGCAAAAAAGTGCAAAAAAAGAGATTGTATTTGAAAATAACAATAATTTCATTTAGAAATAGCGAAGCTCTTCTCCCTGACATTTTCGCTCCGTGACATTTACATTTATCATATAATCTAGATGGAAATTCTAAAAGAAAAAATGATGACAGATTGCATCAAACACTAAATCGCAGCTACTCAGGGTAATTTATTTATATAGCTGTCTGACTCTGCTAATGTTATACAGACACTTGCTGTGTCTGTTTTGTGTGTGAGTGTGTGTGTGTGTGTGTGTGTGTGTGTGTGTGTGTGTGTGTGTGTGAGAGTGTGTGTGTGCGTGTGTGTGTGTGGGTGTAAATTACAAGGGTTTGATCATGTCCTACCTACAGCTTCCTGCTTACAGACGGTCCTCTACACACACACACACACACACACACACACACACACACACACACACACACACACACACACACACACACACACACACACACACACACACACACACAGAGAGACACACCTCTTCCAAATACTTATTTACATTCAAAATGGCTTTTAAAAATGTGCTAAAAGGTCAAACTCTTGAACGGTCATCTACCAACCCTGTCATCTATCTAGCTGTTACTAACCCTGTCATCTATCTAGCTGTTACTAACCCTGTCATCTATCTAGCTGCTACCAACCCTGTCATCTATCTAGCTGCTACTAACCCTGTCATCTATCTAGCTGCTACCAACCCTGTCATCTATCTAGCTGCTACCAACCCTGTCATCTATCTAGCTGTTACCAACCCTGTCATCTATCTAGCTGTTACCAACCCTGTCATCTATCTAGCTGCTACCAACCCTGTCATCTATCTAGCTGCTACCAACCCTGTCATCTATCTAGCTGCTACCAACCCTGTCATCTATCTAGCTGCTACCAACCCTGTCATCTATCTAGCTGCTACCAACCCTGTCATCTATCTAGCTGCTACCAACCCTGTCATCTATCTAGCTGCTACCAACCCTGTCATCTATCTAGCTGCTACCAACCCTGTCATCTATCTAGCTGCTACTAACCCTGTCATCTATCTAGCTGCTACCAACCCTGTCATCTATCTAGCTGCTACTAACCCTGTCATCTATCTAGCTGTTACTAACCCTGTCATCTATCTAGCTGCTACCAACCCTGTCATCTATCTAGCTGCTACCAACCCTGTCATCTATCTAGCTGCTACCAACCCTGTCATCTATCTAGCTGCTACCAACCCTGTCATCTATCTAGCTGCTACCAACCCTGTCATCTATCTAGCTGCTACCAACCCTGTCATCTATCTAGCTGCTACCAACCCTGTCATCTATCTAGCTGCTACCAACCCTGTCATCTATCTAGCTGCTACCAACCCTGTCATCTATCTAGCTGCTACCAACCCTGTCATCTATCTAGCTGCTACCAACCCTGTCATCTATCTAGCTGCTACCAACCCTGTCATCTATCTAACTGCTACCAACCCTGTCATCTATCTAGCTGCTACCAACCCTGTCATCTATCTAGCTGCTACTAACCCTGTCATCTATCTAGCTGCTACTAACCCTGTCATCTATCTAGCTGCTACCAACCCTGTCATCTATCTAACTGCTACTAACCCTGTCATCTATCTAGCTGCTACTAACCCTGTCATCTATCTAGCTGCTACCAACCCTGTCATCTATCTAGCTGCTACCAACCCTGTCATCTATCTAGCTGCTACCAACCCTGTCATCTATCTAGCTGCTATGATCCATGTCATCTATCTAGCTGCTACCAACCCTGTCATCTATCTAGCTGCTTCCAACCCTGTCATAAATCTAGCTGCTACGATCCATCTCATCTATCTAACTGTTACCAACCCTGTCATCTATCTAGCTGCTACCAACCCTGTCATCTATCTAACTGCTACCAACCCTGTCATCTATCTAGCTGCTACCAACCCTGTCATAAATCTAGCTGCTACGATCCATCTCATCTATCTAGCTGCTTCCAACCCTGTCATCTATCTAGCTGTTACCAACCCTGTCATCTATCTAGCTGTTACCAACCCCGTCATCTATCTAACTGCTACCAACCCTGTCATCTATCTAGCTGCTACCAACCCTGTCATCTATCTAACTGCTACCAACCCTGTCATAAATCTAGCTGCTACGATCCATCTCATCTATCTAGCTGCTTCCAACCCTGTCATCTATCTAGCTGCTTCCAACCCTGTCATCTATCTAGCTGTTACCAACCCTGTCATCTATCTAGCTGCTACCAACCCTGTCATCTATCTAACTGCTACCAACCCTGTCATCTATCTAGCTGCTACCAACCCTGTCATCTATCTAACTGCTACCAACCCTGTCATAAATCTAGCTGCTACGATCCATCTCATCTATCTAGCTGCTACTAACCCTGTCATCTATCTAACTGCTACCAACCCTGTCATCAATCTAGCTGCTACGATCCATCTCATCTATCTAGCTGCTGATAACACTGTCATCTATCTAGCTGTTACCCAACCCTGTCATCTATCTAGCTGCTACGATCCATCTCATCTATCTAGCTGCTACCAACCCTGTCATCTATCTAGCTGCTACGATCCATCTCATCTATCTAGCTGCTACGATCCATCTCGTCTATCTAGCTGCTACCAACCCTGTCATCTATCTAGCTGCTACGATCCATCTCATCTATCTAGCTGCTACGATCCATCTCGTCTATCTAGCTGCTACCAACCCTGTCATCTATCTAGCTGTTACCCAACCTGTCATCTATCTAGCTGCTACCAACCCTGTCATCTATCTAACTGCTACCAACCCTGTCATATATCTAGCTGCTACCAACCCTGTCATCTATCTAGCTGCTACCAACCCTGTCATCTATCTAGCTGTTACCAACCCTGTCATCTATCTAACTGCTACCAACCCTGTCATCTATCTAGCTGCTACCAACCCTGTCATCTATCTAGCTGTTACCAACCCTGTCATCTATCTAGCTGCTACCAACCCTGTCATCTATCTAGCTGCTACCAACCCTGTCATCTATCTAGCTGCTACCAACCCTGTCATCTATCTAGCTGTTACCAACCCTGTCATCTATCTAGCTGCTACCAACCCTGTCATCTATCTAGCTGCTACCAACCCTGTCATATATCTAGCTGCTACCAACCCTGTCATCTATCTAGCTGCTATCATCCATGTAATCTATCTAACTGCTACCAACCCTGTCATCTATCTAGCTGTTACCAACCCTGTCATCTATCTAGCTGTTACCAACCCTGTCATCTATCTCGCTGTTACCAACCCTGTCATCTATCTAGCTGTTACCAACCCTGTCATCTATCTAGCTGCTACCAACCCTGTCATCTATCTAGCTGTTACCAACCCTGTCATCTATCTAGCTGTTACCAACCCTGTCATCTATCTAGCTGTTACCAACCCTGTCATCTATCTAACTGCTACCAACCCTGTCATCTATCTAGCTGCTACTAACCCTGTCATCTATCTAGCTGTTACCAACCCTGTCATCTATCTAACTGCTACCAACCCTGTCATAAATCTAGCTGCTACGATCCATCTCATCTATCTAACTGCTACTAACCCTGTCATCTATCTAGCTGCTACGATCCATCTCATCTATCTAGCTGCTACGATCCATCTCATCTATCTAACTGCTACTAACCCTGTCATCTATCTAGCTGCTACCAACCCTGTCATCTATCTAACTGCTACCAACCCTGTCATCTATCTAACTGCTACCAACCCTGTCATCTATCTAGCTGTTACCAACCCTGTCATCTATCTAGCTGCTACCAACCCTGTCATCTATCTAGCTGCTACCAACCCTGTCATAAATCTAGCTGCTACGATCCATCTCATCTATCTAGCTGCTACCAACCCTGTCATCTATCTAACTGCTACCAACCCTGTCATCTATCTAACTGCTACCAACCCTGTCATATATCTAGCTGCTACCAACCCTGTCATATATCTAGCTGCTACCAACCCTGTCATCTATCTAACTGCTACGATCCATCTCATCTATCTAACTGCTACCAACCCTGTCATCTATCTAGCTGCTACTAACCCTGTCATCTATCTAACTGCTACTAACCCTGTCATCTATCTAGCTGCTACTAACCCTGTCATCTATCTAGCTGCTACTAACCCTGTCATCTATCTAGCTGCTACCAACCCTGTCATCTATCTAGCTGTTACCAACCCTGTCATCTATCTAACTGCTACCAACCCTGTCATCTATCTAACTGCTACCAACCCTGTCATCTATCTAGCTGCTACCAACCCTGTCATCTATCTAGCTGCTACCAACCCTGTCATCTATCTAGCTGCTACCAACCCTGTCATCTATCTAGCTGTTACCAACCCTGTCATCTATCTAGCTGCTACCAACCCTGTCATCTATCTAGCTGCTACCAACCCTGTCATATATCTAGCTGCTACCAACCCTGTCATCTATCTAGCTGCTATGATCCATGTCATCTATCTAACTGCTACCAACCCTGTCATCTATCTAGCTGTTACCAACCCTGTCATCTATCTAGCTGTTACCAACCCTGTCATCTATCTAGCTGTTACCAACCCTGTCATCTATCTAACTGCTACCAACCCTGTCATCTATCTAGCTGCTACCAACCCTGTCATCTATCTAGCTGTTACCAACCCTGTCATCTATCTAACTGTTACCAACCCTGTCATCTATCTAGCTGCTACCAACCCTGTCATCTATCTAACTGCTACCAACCCTGTCATCTATCTAGCTGCTACTAACCCTGTCATCTATCTAGCTGTTACCAACCCTGTCATCTATCTAACTGCTACCAACCCTGTCATAAATCTAGCTGCTACGATCCATCTCATCTATCTAACTGCTACTAACCCTGTCATCTATCTAGCTGCTACGATCCATCTCATCTATCTAGCTGCTACGATCCATCTCATCTATCTAACTGCTACTCACCCTGTCATCTATCTAGCTGCTACCAACCCTGTCATCTATCTAACTGCTACCAACCCTGTCATCTATCTAACTGCTACCAACCCTGTCATCTATCTAGCTGTTACCAACCCTGTCATCTATCTAGCTGCTACCAACCCTGTCATCTATCTAGCTGCTACCAACCCTGTCATAAATCTAGCTGCTACGATCCATCTCATCTATCTAACTGCTACTCACCCTGTCATCTATCTAGCTGCTACCAACCCTGTCATATATCTAGCTGCTACCAACCCTGTCATATATCTAGCTGCTACCAACCCTGTCATCTATCTAACTGCTACGATCCATCTCATCTATCTAACTGCTACCAACCCTGTCATCTATCTAGCTGCTACTAACCCTGTCATCTATCTAGCTGCTACCAACCCCGTCATCTATCTAACTGCTACCAACCCTGTCATCTATCTAGCTGCTACCAACCCTGTCATCTATCTAGCTGCTACCAACCCTGTCATCTATCTAGCTGCTACCAACCCCGTCATCTATCTCGCTGCTACCAACCCTGTCATCTATCTAGCTGCTACCAACCCTGTCATCTATCTAGCCGCTACCAACCCTGTCATCTATCTAGCTGCTATGATCCATGTCATCTGTCTAACTGCTACCAACCCTGTCATCTATCTAGCTGCTATGATCCATGTCATCTATCTAGCTGCTACCAACCCCGTCATCTATCTAGCCGCTACCAACCCTGTCATCTATCTAGCTGCTACCAACCCTGTCATCTATCTAGCTGCTACCAACCCTGTCATCTATCTAGCTGCTACCAACCCTGTCATATATCTAGCTGCTACCAACCCTGTCATCTATCTAACTGCTACCAACCCTGTCATCTATCTAACTGCTACCAACCCTGTCTATCTAGCTGCCAACCCTGTCATCTATCTAGCTGCTGTCATCTATCTACTGCTACCAACCCTGTCATCTATCTAGCTGCTACCAACCCTGTCATCTATCTAGCTGCTACCAACCCTGTCATCTATCTAGCTGCTATGATCCTGTCATCTATCTAACTGCTACCAACCCTGTCATCTATCTAGCTGCTATGATCCAATGTCATCTATCTAGCTGCTACCAACCCCGTCATCTATCTATCTGCTACCAACCCTGTCATCTATCTAGCTGCTACCAACCCTGTCATCTATCTAGCTGCTACCAACCCTGTCATCTATCTAGCTGCTACCAACCCTGTCATCTATCTAGCTGCTACCAACCCTGTCATCTATCTAGCTGCTACCAACCCTGTCTATCTCATCTATCTAGCTGCTACCAACCCTGTCATCTATCTAGCTGCTATGAACCATGTCATCTATCTAGCTGCTACCAACCCTGTCATCTATCTAGCTGCTACCAACCCTGTCATCTATCTAGCTGCTACCAACCCTGTCATCTATAGCTGCTACCAACCCTGTCATCTATCTAGCTGCTACCAACCCTGTCATCTATCTAGCTGCTACCAACCCTGTCATCTATCTAGCTGCTACCAACCCTGTCATCTATCTAGCTGCTACCAACCCTGTCATCTATCTAGCTGCTACCAACCCTGTCATCTATCTAGCTGCTACCAACCCTGTCATCTATCTAGCTGCTACCAACCCTGTCATCTATCTAACTGCTAACCCTGTCATCTATCTAACTGCTACCAACCCTGTCATCTATCTAGCTGCTACCAACCCTGTCATCTATCTAGCTGCTACCAACCCTGTCATCTATCTAGCTGCTACCAACCCTGTCATCTATCTAGCTGCTACTAACCCTGTCATCTATCTAGCTGCTACCAACCCTGTCATCTATCTAACTGCTACTAACCCTGTCATCTATCTAACTGCTACCAACCCTGTCATCTATCTAACTGCTACCAACCCTGTCATCTATCTAACTGCTACCAACCCTGTCATCTATCTAACTGCTACCAACCCTGTCATCTATCTAACTGCTACCAACCCTGTCATCTATCTAACTGTTACCAACCCTGTCATCTATCTAGCTGTTACCAACCCTGTCATCTATCTAGCTGCTACCAACCCTGTCATCTATCTAACTGCTACCAACCCTGTCATCTATCTAACTGTTACCAACCCTGTCATCTATCTAGCTGCTACCAACCCTGTCATATATCTAACTGTTACCAACCCTGTCATCTATCTAGCTGCTACCAACCCTGTCATCTATCTAACTGTTACCAACCCTGTCATCTATCTAGCTGCTACCAACCCTGTCATCTATCTAGCTGCTACCAACCCTGTCATCTATCTAACTGTTACCAACCCTGTCATCTATCTAACTGTTACCAACCCTGTCATCTATCTAGCTGCTACCAACCCTGTCATCTATCTAGCTGCTACCAACCCTGTCATCTATCTAACTGCTACGATCCATCTCATCTATCTAGCTGCTACGATCCATCTCATCTATCTAGCTGCTACGATCCATCTCATCTATCTAGCTGCTACGATCCATCTCATCTATCTAGCTGCTACGATCCATCTCATCTATCTAGCTGCTACGATCCATCTCATCTATCTAGCTGCTACGATCCATCTCATCTATCTAGCTGCTACGATCCATCTCATCTATCTAGCTGCTACGATCCATCTCATCTATCTAGCTGCTACGATCCATCTCATCTATCTAGCTGCTACGATCCATCTCATCTATCTAGCCGCAATCTATCTAGCTACATCCTCTGTGTTATAATAAGAATTGCCTGACTTCTAATCTCTCTCTGCATCTATATCTGGACATTAACTTCAATAGGTTGTCCTACACTAGAGGTCGTTTGACACTTCATATGTACTCTGTGTGTATCGTATGAAAATAGTCAGAAACGTGCACACACACGCACACACACACACACACACACACACACACACGCGCACATGCGCACGCACATATACACACATACACACACACTCACAGACACACACGCACGCACACACACACACACACACACACACACACACACACACACAATGTCAACGCTATGTAATATCCTTCCCTGGACGTCAGAAGCAGGACCCCGAACACCAAGTAGAAAAGACAAGAAAACAGAAACATTTAAAATAAACAGACAGTCAAAGATCACTACACCAAAATGAAGATAGGAAATGATATGACAACAGACAGTCAAGGTTCACTACACCGAAATGAAGGAAGGAAATGATATGACAACAGACAACAACATGTTTAAAGACATGGTATCAGGGAGTGGTGTTTAAGGACATGGTATCAGGGAGTGGTGTTTAAAGACATGGTATCAGGGAGTGGTGTTTAAAGACATGGTATCAGGGAATTACCAACCAACTCAGACAGAGACAATCACAACTCAGACAGAGTCAGTCACAACCCAGACAGAGATTGTTACCAAGTCAGACAGAGACAGTCACAACCCAGACAGAGATTGTCACAACCCAGACAGAGAGGGTTATCAAGTCAGACAGAGAGGGTTACCAAGTCAGACAGAGACAGTCACAACCCAGACAGAGAGGGTTACCAAGTCAGACAGAGAGGGTTACCAAGTCAGACAGAGACAGTCACAACCCAGACAGAGAGGGTTACCAAGTCAGACAGAGAGGGTTACCAAGTCAGACAGAGAGGGTTACCAAGTCAGACAGAGACAGTCACAACCCAGACAGAGAGGGTTACCAAGTCAGACAGAGAGGGTTACCAAGTCAGACAGAGACAGTCACAACCCAGACAGAGAGGGTTACCAAGTCAGACAGAGACAGTCACAACCCAGACAGAAACGGTTACCAAGTCAGACAGAGACAGTCACAACCCAGACAGAAACGGTTACCAAGTCAGACAGAGACAGTCACAACCCAGACAGAGAGGGTTACCAAGTCAGACAGAGAGGGTTACCAAGTCAGACAGAGACAGTCACAACCCAGACAGAGAGGGTTACCAAGTCAGACAGAGAGGGTTACCAAGTCAGACAGAGACAGTCACAACCCAGACAGAGAGGGTTACCAAGTCAGACAGAGAGGGTTACCAAGTCAGACAGAGACAGTCACAACCCAGACAGAGAGGGTTACCAAGTCAGACAGAGACAGTCACAACCCAGACAGAAACGGTTACCAAGTCAGACAGAGACAGTCACAACCCAGACAGAAACGGTTACCAAGTCAGACAGAGACAGTCACAACCCAGACAGAAACGGTTACCAAGTCAGACAGAGACAGTCACAACCCAGACAGAAACGGTTACCAAGTCAGACAGAGACAGTCACAACCCAGACAGAAACGGTTACCAAGTCAGACAGAGAGGGTTACCAAGTCAGACAGAGAGGGTTACCAAGTCAGACAGAGACAGTCACAACCCAGACAGAAACGGTTACCAAGTCAGACAGAGACAGTCACAACCCAGACAGAGAGGGTTATCAAGTCAGACAGAGATTGTCACAACCCAGACAGAGAGGGTTACCAAGTCAGACAGAGACAGTCACAACCCAGACAGAGACAGTCACAACCCAGACAGAGAGGGTTACCAAGTCAGACAGAGACAGTCACAACCCAGACAGAGAGGGTTATCAAGTCAGACAGAGACAGTCACAACCCAGACAGAGACAGTCACAACCCAGACAGAGAGGGTTACCAAGTCAGACAGAGACAGTCACAACCCAGACAGAGAGGGTTACCAAGTCAGACAGAGACAGTCACAACCCAGACAGAGAGGGTTATCAAGTCAGACAGAGAGGGTTACCAACCCAGACAGAGAGGGTTACCAAGTCAGACAGAGACAGTCACAACCCAGACAGAGAGGGTTACCAAGTCAGACAGAGAGGGTTACCAAGTCAGACAGAGACAGTCACAACCCAGACAGAAACGGTTACCAACCCAGACAGAGAGGGTTACCAAGTCAGACAGAGACAGTCACAACCCAGACAGAAACGGTTACCAACCCAGACAGAGACAGTCAACCCAGACAGAGAGGGTTACCAACCCAGACAGAGAGGGTTACCAAGTCAGACAGAGACAGTCACAACCCAGACAGAGACAGTCACAACCCAGACAGAGAGGGTTACCAACCCAGACAGAGAGGGTTACCAAGTCAGACAGAGAGGGTTACCAAGTCAGACAGAGAGGGTTACCAAGTCAGACAGAGACAGTCACAACCCAGACAGAGACAGTCACAACCCAGACAGAAACGGTTACCAACCCAGACAGAGAGGGTTACCAAGTCAGACAGAGACAGTCACAACCCAGACAGAGAGGGTTACCAAGTCAGACAGAGAGGGTTACCAAGTCAGACAGAGAGGGTTACCAAGTCAGACAGAGACAGTCACAACCCAGACAGAGACAGTCACAACCCAGACAGAAACGGTTACCAACCCAGACAGAGAGGGTTACCAAGTCAGACAGAGAGGGTTACCAAGTCAGACAGAGAGGGGTACCAAGTCAGACAGAGACAGTCACAACCCAGACAGAGACAGTCACAACCCAGACAGAAACGGTTACCAAGTCAGACAGAGAGGGTTACCAAGTCAGACAGAGACAGTCACAACCCAGACAGAAACGGTTACCAACCCAGACAGAGAGGGTTACCAAGTCAGACAGAGAGGGTTACCAAGTCAGACAGAGACAGTCACAACCCAGACAGAAACGGTTACCAACCCAGACAGAGAGGGTTACCAACCCAGACAGAGACAGTCACAACCCAGACAGAAACGGTTACCAAGTCAGACAGAGACAGTCACAACCCAGACAGAGACAGTCACAACCCAGACAGAGAGGGTTACCAAGTCAGACAGAGACATTCACAACCCAGACAGAGACAGTCACAACCCAGACAGAGACAGTCACAACCCAGACAGAGGAAAAAGAAGAAACAGAGAGAGACTCACAGGAAGGACTTGGCATCCAGGCCTCTGTTTTTCAACTGGCCCATCATGTGATCCCAGGAGCCAGGATTTCCTCCTCCTCCTCCTCTTCCTCCTCCTCCTCCTCCTCCTCCTCTGTATTGTGAAGTGCCTGCCCCTGCAGGGCTCCCTCGCACCCTCCTGGGACCTCCTCGATTGCCCCCACCTCCTACCCCACCTCCTACCCCACCTCCTTCACTGCCCCCGCCTCCCCCAGGATGGCCGTGCCCCGGCGGGGTTACCTGGTATAGCTCTCCCAGGCTCTGTGAGGAGGTGGGTGGGAGCTGGGTGAGGCTTGGGGCAGGTGGGTGGATGAATGGCTGCTGGAGACTCTGCTGACGTAGCAGGGTGCGTGGCCGGGCCAGCGGCCCAGCTGAGGGGAGGGGATCCAGGGTGGAGGCAGAGGACAGAGCACCTACTGAGTCTCCAAAGCTGGGAGAGCAGAGCAGCAGGAAGGGGAGGGAGCAAGGGGAGGAGTAGTAGGAGGAGGGAGGAGGAGGAGCAGGGCCGGGAGAAGGAGAGCGGAGGAGGGAGGAGGAGGATGGGAGGGAGAAGGAGAGATTGGAGAGCAAGGACATGAATGGTTGAGGGGACAGAGAGACAGACAAGAGTGGAGGAGAGAGAAGGAATCATGAGAGGGGAAGATGTAAGGAGGTACAGGACAGAAGGGAGAAACCGATGTTGGTGGGCGGGGGACAAATGGAAGAAGGGAGAAACCGATGTTGGTGGGCGGGGGACAAACGGAAGAAGGGAGAAACCGATGTTGGTGGGCGGGGGACAAATGGAAGAAGGGAGAAACCGATGTTGGTGGGCGGGGGACAAATGGAAGAAGGGAGAAACCGATGTTGGTGGGCGGGGGACAAATGGAAGAAGGGAGAAACCGATGTTGGTGGGCGGGGGACAAATGGAAGAAGGAGAAACCGATGTTGGTGGGCGGGGGACAAATGGAAGAAGGGAGAAACCGATGTTGGTGGGCGGGGGACAAATGGAAGAAGGGAGAAACCGATGTTGGTGGGCGGGGGACAAATGGAAGAAGGGAGAAACCGATGTTGGTGGGCGGGGGACAAACGGAAGAAAGGAGAGGCAGTTGCGGGAGGAGCCGGGGAGAGGAGGAGGAGGAGAGAAAAAGAGAGCAGGGTGAGACAGCACCAGTAACAGCAGTAGCAGAGATAGCAGTAGAAGAGATAGTAGTAGCAGAGATAGTAGTAGTAGCAGAGATAGTAGTAGCAGATATAGTAGTAGCAGAGATAGTAGTAGTAGAGATAGCAGAGGAAAAGATAGTAGTAGCAGAGATAGTAGT
>NC_056429.1:4958033-4973033 GCF_018296145.1 Oncorhynchus tshawytscha | reverse complement strand
ACTGTGAGTAACAGACTGTGAGTAACAGACTGTGAGTAACAGACTGAGAGTAACAGACTGAGGGTGAGTAACAGACTGAGGGTGAGTAACAGACTGTGAGTAACAGACTGTGAGTGAGTAACAGACTGTGAGTAACAGACTGTGAGTGAGTAACAGACTGAGAGTAACAGACTGTGAGTGAGTAACAGACTGAGGGTGAGTAACAGACTGTGAGTAACAGACAGTGAGTAACAGACTGTGAGTGAGTAACAGACTGAGAGTAACAGACTGAGAGTAACAGACTGAGGGTGAGTAACAGACTGAGGGTGAGTAACAGACTGTGAGTAACAGACTGTGAGTGAGTAACAGACTGTGAGTAACAGACTGTGAGTGAGTAACAGACTGAGAGTAACAGACTGTGAGTGAGTAACAGACTGAGGGTGAGTAACAGACTGTGAGTAACAGACAGTGAGTAACAGACTGTGAGTGAGTAACAGACTGAGAGTAACAGACTGAGAGTAACAGACTGAGGGTGAGTAACAGACTGAGGGTGAGTAACAGACTGAGGGTGAGTAACAGACTGTGAGTGAGTAACAGACTGTGAGTGAGTAACAGACTGTGAGTGAGTAACAGACTGTGAGTAACAGACTGTGAGTGAGTAACAGACTGAGAGTAACAGACTGTGAGTGAGTAACGGACTGAGGGTGAGTAACAGACTGTGAGTAACAGACTGTGAGTAACAGACTGTGAGTAACAGACTGTGAGTAACAGACTGAGAGTAACAGACTGAGGGTGAGTAACAGACTGAGGGTGAGTAACAGACTGTGAGTAACAGACTGTGAGTGAGTAACAGACTGTGAGTAACAGACTGTGAGTGAGTAACAGACTGAGAGTAACAGACTGTGAGTGAGTAACAGACTGAGGGTGAGTAACAGACTGTGAGTAACAGACAGTGAGTAACAGACTGTGAGTGAGTAACAGACTGAGAGTAACAGACTGAGAGTAACAGACTGAGGGTGAGTAACAGACTGAGGGTGAGTAACAGACTGAGGGTGAGTAACAGACTGTGAGTAACAGACTGTGAGTGAGTAACAGACTGTGAGTAACAGACTGTGAGTGAGTAACAGACTGTTTGTGAGTGAGTAACAGACTGTGAGTGAGTAACAGACTGAGAGTAACAGACTGTGAGTGAGTAACAGACTGTGAGTAACAGACTGTGAGTAACAGACTGTGAGTAACAGACTGTGAGTGAGTAACAGACTGAGGGTGAGTAACAGACTGTGAGTGAGTAACAGACTGTGAGTAACAGACTGTGAGTGAGTAACAGACTGAGAGTAACAGACTGTGAGTGAGTAACAGACTGAGAGTAACAGACTGTGAGTGAGTAACAGACTGTGAGTGAGTAACAGACTGAGGGTGAGTAACAGACTGTGAGTAACAGACTGTGAGTGAGTAACAGACTGTGAGTAACAGACTGTGAGTAACAGACTGTGAGTGAGTAACAGACTGAGAGTAACAGACTGTGAGTGAGTAACAGACTGAGGGTGAGTAACAGACTGTGAGTAACAGACTGTGAGTGAGTAACAGACTGTGAGTAACAGACTGTGAGTGAGTAACAGACTGAGAGTAACAGACTGTGAGTGAGTAACAGACTGAGGGTGAGTAACAGACTGTGAGTAACAGACTGTTTGTTAGTGTGTAACAGATTCCATTTGTTTATAGTACAGAACATAATACATTTCCCACTAACCTCCCTCCGTCTTCAGTTGGATATTCTCAATCCGATTGTTATTTTGACGAGAAACGTACGAAAGCCGGTGGTCACATTATAGACGCTTTAGCCGCAGTACAAATCAAATCGAAAAGCAAATGTATTAATTTAAAACTACTACCGTACTACAGTACTGCATTGATCGCGTGTCTTGTTATTGTTATCAGTAATAAACTGAGGTCAGATAAGTATCTCCTATAGAAAAATATATTCCCTCTCAGAGTATCTGTTTCATATAAACAAATGACTTTGACCGTTTGCCGTTGTTATAGTCTTGTCTCTGTCTCTGTAGATTGTAGTATTTGTAGAATAGTACCATTCCGTCTCAGTGTGTCCTGTGTGGTTTCTGAATGGGCCATGCAGAGGCTAGAACTATTAGCGAAAAGATGGACTTCAACAGTCACTGTGTGAAAATGTGTTGGTAGATAGATGGTCATTAATAGACCCCATTGTCTCTGAGTATGTCCATTTTCCATGCAGGCCCGTGTAGTAGTCTATTAGCTGGTTAGGAGTTGGCGTGATGACGGTTCCGCGACAGTGTAATTCTGCAGTCTATTGTTAGCTCAGAGTTCACATCTTCCGCACGTTATTCCGCCCAAGCCCAGCCTGTCATCACACGTTTCAGAGCACCACGCCACCTTGGAACATTGGCACCTGGGCCCCTCCCTCCCTCTTACTCTCACACTACCTCCCCTCCCTCCTGTCCTCCCTCGTACCCTCACACCATCTCCCCTCCCTCCTGTCCTCCCTCTTACTCTCACACCACCTCCCCTCCCTCCTGTCCTCCCTCTTAGTCTTACACTACGTCCCCTCCCTCCTGTCCTCCCTCTTAGTCTCACACTACCTCCCCTCCCTCCTGTCCTCCCTCTTACACTCACACTACCTCCCCTCCCTCCTGTCCTCCCTCTTAGTCTTACACTACGTCCCCTCCCTCCTGTCCTCCCTCTTACACTCACACTACCTCCCCTCCCTCCTGTCCTCCCTCTTAGTCTTACACTACGTCCCCTCCCTCCTGTCCTCCCTCTTACACTCACACTACCTCCCCTCCCTCCTGTCCTCCCTCTTAGTCTTACACTACGTCCCCTCCCTCCTGTCCTACCTCTTAGTCTTACACTACCTCCCCTCCCTCCTGTCCTCCCTCTTAGTCTTACCTCCCTCCCCTCCCTCCTGTCCTCCCTCTTAGTCTCACACTACCTCCCCTCCCTCCTGTCCTCCTTCTACTCTCTACCCTATACCAGCTATATTTTCTGTCTTCTACCTATACCATCTATACCCTCTACCTGTAGCATCTATACCCTCTACTCTCTACCCTATACGTATACCATCTAGACCCTCTGTCCTCTACCTATACCATCTATACACTCTGTCCTCTACCTATACCATCTATACCCTCTGTTCTCTACCTGTACCATCTATACCCTCTACCTGTACCATCTATACCCTCTCCCCTCTACCTATACCAGCTATACCTTCTGTCCTCTACGTATACCATCTATACCCTCTGTCCTATACCTGTACCATCTATACCCTCTACCATCTATACCCTCTACCTGTACCATCTATACCCTCTGTCCTATACCTGCACCATCTATACCCTCTACCCTCTACCATCTATACCCTCTACCTATACCATCTATACCCTCTGTCCTATACCTATACCATCTATACCCTCTGTCCTATACCTGTACCATCTATACCCTCTACCTATACCATCTATACCCTCTACCCTCTACCTATACCATCTAGACCCTCTGTCCTCTACCTATACCATCTATACACTCTGTCCTCTACCTATACCGTCTATACCCTCTGTTCTCTACCTGTACCATCTATACCCTCTACCTGTACCATCTATACCCTCTCCCCTTTACCTATACCAGCTATACCCTCTGTCATCTACCTGTACCACCTATACCATCTATCTATACCATCTATACCCTCTACCCTCTACCATCTATACCCTCTACCTATACCATGTATACACTCTGTCCTCTACCTATACCATCTATACCCTCTGTTCTCTTTCTGTTCCATCTATACCCTCTACCCTCTACCTGTACCATCTATACCCTCTCCCTTCTACCCTACACCTATACCATCTATACCCTCTACCCTCTACCATCTATACCCTCTACCTATACCATCTATACCCTCTGTTCTCTTTCTGTTCCATCTATACCCTCTACCCTCTACCTGTACCATCTATACCCTCTCCCTTCTACCCTACACCTGTACCAGCTATACCCTCTCCCCTCTACCCTATACCTATACCAGCTATACCCTCTGTCATCTACCTGTACCATCTATACCCTCTACCTATGCCATCTATACCCTCTACCTGTACCATCTATACCCTCTGTCATCTTCCTGTACCATCTATACCCTCTCCCTTTCCATCTATACCCTCTACCCTCTACCTGTACCATCTATACCCTCTGTCCTCTACCTGTACAATATATACCCTCTGCCCTCTACCTATACCATCTATACCCTCTACCCTCTACCTGTACCATCTATACCCTCTGTCCTCTACCTGTACAATATATACCCTCTGCCCTCTACCTGTACCATCTATACCCTCTGTCCTCTGCCTGTACAATATATACCCTCTGCCCTCTACCTATACCATCTACCCTCTACCTGTACCATCTAGACCCTCTGTCCTATACCTGTACCATCTATACCCTCTCCCTTTCCATCTATACCCTCTACCCTCTACCTGTACCATCTATACCCTCTGTCCTCTGCCTGTACAATATATACCCTCTGCCCTCTACCTATACCATCTATACTGTACAATGAGTGTACAAAACATTAAGGACACCTGCTCTTTCCATGACATAAACTTTCCATAAACTTTCCATGACATTCACCAGGTGAATCCAGGTGAAAGCTATTGATGTCAATTGTTAAATCCACTCCAGTCAGTGTAGATGAAGGGGAGGAGACATGTTAAAGAAGGATTTTTAAGCCTTGAGACAACTGAGACATGGATTGTGTTCGTGTGCCATTCAGAGGGTGAATGTGCAAGGCAAAAGATTGAAGTGCCTTTGAATGGGGTAGTAGGTGCCAGGCGCACCGGTTTGTGTCAACGCTGCTGGGTTTTTCACGCTCAACAGTTTTCTGTGTGTACCAAGAATGGTCCACCACCCAAAGGACATCCAGTCAACTTGACACAACTGTGGGAAGCATTGGAGTCAACATGGGCCAGCATCCCTGTGGAACGCTTTGGACACCTTGTAGAGTCAACATGGGCCAGCATCCCTGTGGAACGCTTTCGACACCTTGTAGAGTCCACATGGGTCAGCATCCCTGTGGAACGCTTTTACCCCGACAAATTGAGGCTGTTCTGAGGGCAAAAAAGTGGAAAGTGTCCTTAATGTTTGTGTATATAAAGTATACACCATCTCCCTAGAACAGTATTCAATCGTTATAACTCACTTGGTGGGTCTGAGTCCTCCCGCCTGCATGTGGCTCTGGACCGCCTGCCACCTCCCGGCCTTGACCCCCGACATCACCATGCTGGTACCGCCAGGCATCATCTTCACACTGTCACTGGGACCCGCCGGACCCTCCCCATCCCCTCTCCCTCCCAATGCTACCGATGCCCCTGTCTGCCCCCCTGACACTTCCCCACTAGGAAGGAGAGAGAGAGAGAGAGGAGACAACACAGCAGAGACAAAGAGAGACGGGAGGAGGTGGAAAAAGACAGGAACAAGAAGAAGAGAAGAGGAAGAGGACACGGAGAGGTAGAGAGATCAAGCAACAACATTGTAAAGGAAGCAAATTTGATTAGTTGTGGAGGTGTGTTAAAGGGGAAGGCATAGGTTATCCAGGTCACAGAAGAGCAGAGACAAGAGACAGAGGTAGGTAGATCAGGTAGATCAGGTAGAGACAGAAGAGACAGGGGTAGGTAGATCAGGTAGATCAGGTAGAGACAGAAGGGACAGAGGCAGGTAGATCAGGTAGATCAGGTAGAGACATAGGCAGGTAGATCAGGTAGAGACAGAAGAGACAGAGGTAGGTAGATCAGGTAGATCAGGTAGAGACAGAAGGGACAGAGGCAGGTAGATCAGGTAGATCAGGTAGAGACATAGGCAGGTAGATCAGGTAGATCAGGTAGAGACAGAAGAGACAGAGGTAGGTAGATCAGGTAGATCAGGTAGAGACAGAAGGGACAGAGGCAGGTAGATCAGGTAGAGACAAAGGCAGGTAGATCAGGTAGAGACAGAGGCAGGTAGATCAGGTAGAGACATATGGGACAGAGGCAGGTAGATCAGGTAGAGACAGAAGAGACAGAGGCAGGTAGATCAGGTAGAGACAGAAGAGACAGAGGCAGGTAGATCAGGTAGAGACAGAAGAGACAGAGGCAGGTAGATCAGGTAGAGACAGAAGAGACAGAGGCAGGTAGATCAGGTAGAGACAGAGACAGGTAGATCAGGTAGATCAGGTAGAGACAGAAGAGACAGAGGTAGGTAGATCAGGTAGATCAGGTAGAGACATAAGGGACAGAGGCAGGTAGATCAGGTAGAGACAGAAGAGACATAGGCAGGTAGATCAGGTAGAGACAGAGACAGGTAGATCAGGTAGAGACAGAAGGGACAGAGGCAGGTAGATCAGGTAGAGACAGAAGAGACAGAGGCAGGTAGATCAGGTAGAGACAGAAGAGACAGAGGCAGGTAGATCAGGTAGAGACAGAGACAGGTAGATCAGGTAGATCAGGTAGAGACAGAAGGGACAGAGGCAGGTAGAGACAGAAGAGACAGAGGCAGGTAGATCAGGTAGAGACAGAAGAGACAGAGGCAGGTAGATCAGGTGGAGACAGAAGAGACAGAGACAGGTCGATCAGGTAGAGACAGAAGGGACAGAGGCGGGTAGATCAGGTAGATCAGGTAGAGAGAGAAGAGACAGAGGCAGGTATATCAGGTAGATCAGGTAGAGACAGAAGAGACAGAGGCAGGTAGATCAGGTAGTATACTGATTTGATTTGATTTGATTTAGATCAGGTAGAGACAGAAGAGACAGAGGCAGGTAGATCAGGTAGATCAGGTAGAGATAGAAGAGACAGAGGCAGGTAGATCAGGTAGAGACAGAGACAGGTAGTTCAGGTAGATCAGGTAGAGACAGAAGGGACAGAGGCAGGTAGAGACAGAAGAGACAGAGGCAGGTAGATCAGGTAGAGACAGAAGAGACAGAGGCAGGTAGATCAGGTGGAGACAGAAGAGACAGAGACAGGTCGATCAGGTAGAGACAGAAGGGACAGAGGCGGGTAGATCAGGTAGATCAGGTAGAGAGAGAAGAGACAGAGGCAGGTATATCAGGTAGATCAGGTAGAGACAGAAGAGACAGAGGCAGGTAGATCAGGTAGATCAGGTAAAGACAGAAGAGACAGAGGCAGGTAGATCAGGTAGAGACAGAAGAGACAGAGGCAGGTAGATCAGGTAGAGACAGAGACAGGTAGATCAGGTAGAGACAGAAGAGACAGAGGCAGGTAGATCAGGTAGATATAGAGACAGGTAGATCCGGTGGAGACAGAGGCAGGTAGATCAGGTAGATCAGGTAGATGGAGGCAGCTCTGAGGTCCTGTCACTAGGGGGGAGGAGGAGGGGGATTCACGGTGGGAGCCTGCAACGTAGTATGGACCAGGGGTAAAGGAATACTGCTTCTACCTCAGTCTCCGCAGCTCAGCTTCTACGACCCCTATATCTGTGTTATTGTGTAGAGGTTGTTTGGGTAACTCTCATTCTATGGCCACTTTGGCCTTGAGATGTGCTATTGCACACAACATCACAATTCAGTGGTAGCCCACCGTCTCTCACCAGGGGTCGATTTCTACGGTATTGTATGCGCCTGTGGTCAAACGCGTAAAGCATTCGGCAGTATCGCTAAGGTTACAGAACGGCGGCGTATTTGAACTGTTTCAATAAGCAGCGGGGAACATAATAGTGAGTAAGAAATCTACTTTCCTCCTAAGTTCGAGAGGTGTCTAAAAGCCACTGACACGTCAATCAAAATTCTATAGAGTGTTTAACTGCACATAGATGACGCTTTACTGACATTTTCATCACCATGGGTATCCACAATGGACTTTGTTAGCATGCGCCAGTTTTATACTAGTTTGAAGTGTTTGAAAGATGACATTAAGATTTTTTTTTGAGGAGAGTAGGCTATGCAAATGAAGGTTCCCATAGAGCATGAGTCAAGCTGTCACGCCTGTATCTGCCCAATTCTAAATCACATCTGCTTTTAGGGGATCAAAGGGATACCTCCCAGTAGCCCTGGTCAAACATAGTGCACTTGATAGAAAATAGGGAGCCCTAGTGTGTCTCTGATGACAACAGGGCTGATGGGGGAATGAAGGATAGTACTGCCCTCTTGTGACACTAGTATGATTCATTGTTATACAGAGAGAATGATTCATTACTATACTGATTCATTATTATACTGATTCATTACTATACAGAGAGTATGATTCATTAGTATACAGAGAGTTAGATTCATTACTATACTTATTCATTATTATACTGATTCATTATTATACTGATTCATTACTATACAGAGAGAATGATTCGTTACAAAAACTGATTCATTATTATACAGAGATAATGAATCATTATTATACAGAGAGAATGATTCATTACTATACTGATTCAATATTATACTTATTCATTATTATACTGATTCATTATTATACTGATTCATTACTATACAGAGAGAATGATTCGTTACAAAAACTGATTCATTATTATACAGAGATAATGAATCATTATTATACAGAGAGAATGATTCATTACTATACTGATTCAATATTATACAGAGAGAATGATTCATTACTATACTTATTCATTATTATACTGATTCATTATTATATTGATTCATTACTATACAGAGAGTATGATTCATTAGTATACTGATTCATTACTATACAGAGAGAATGATTCATTATTATACAGAGAGAATGATTCATTACTATACTGATTCATTATTATACTGATTAATTCTTATACTGATTCATTATTATACTGATTTCATTATTACACAGAGAGTATGATTCATTATTATACTGATTCATTGTTATACTGATTCATTATTGTACTGATTCATTATCATACCGATTCATTACTATACTGATTCATTATTATACTGATTAATTCTTATACTGATTCATTATTATACTGATTTCATTATTACACAGAGAGTATGATTCATTATTATACTGATTCCTTATTATACCGATTCATTATTATACTAATTCATTATTACACAAAGATTATGATTCATTATTAAATTGATTAATTATTATAGTGATTCATTATTACACAGAGAGTATGATTCATTATTAAACTGATTCATTATTACACGGAGAGTATGATTCATTATTACACAGAGAGTATGATTCATTATTAAACTAATTAATTGTTATACTGATTCATTATTATAATGATTCATTGTTATACTGATTCATTATTATACTGATTCATTATTACACGGAGAGTATGATTCATTATTAAACTAATTAATTGTTATACTGATTCATTATTATACTGATTCATTGTTATACTGATTCATTATTGTACTGATTCATTATCATACCGATTCATTATTATACTGATTCATTATTACACGGAGAGTATGATTCATTATTATACTGATTTATTATTATACTGATTCATTGCTATTGATTCATTATTACACTGATTCATTGTTATACTGATTCATTATTACACACAGAGTATGATTCATTATTAAACTGATTAATTGTTATACTGAATCATTATTATACTGATTCATTGTTATACTGATTCATTATTATACTTATTCATTATTGCACGGAGAGTATGATTCATTATTATACTGATTCATTATTATACTGATTCATTGTTATACTGATTCATTATTATACTGATTCATTATTACACAGAGAGTAAGAATCATCATTATACTGACTCATTATTATACAGAGCAGGAACACATATAACACAAGTAGCTAGAGTATGGTATGCACCGATGTGTCCTGTGGCTCAGTGAGGTGGCAGGTTCAAGTCCATTTAGGACCACACACATTCTAAATATGTCCAGCAGTATGTTTCGTTATTATGCACTGACAGGGACACGGATAATACATGTGAAGCACACCCATGTGCTAGGCATGTGCTAGGCATGTGCTAGGCATGTGCTAGGCATGTGCTAGGCATGTGCTAGGCATGTGCTAGGCATGTGCTAGGCATGTGCTAGGCATGTGCTAGGCATGTGCTAGGCATGTGCTAGGCATGTGCTAGGCATGTGCTAGGCAATGCAGTGAGGTTGTTGGGTTCAAGTTCACTTGCGACCCCACGTACACAAACACATATTACACAATGCAGTCACTGTGCTGTAGGTGTTGTGTCACCAGTAGGGACTGGGATCATTAATCAGACAGGGAACACAGCTAATACATGAACTGCCTACAGCATTTTGTGTTTCCTTGAAGAGTCCACGTGGCTCAGTTGAGTAAGAACCCAAGGTTGTGGGTTCAATTCCCAAAGGGATCACGTACACATGACCAAATATGTTCAGTACCAGTCATAAGTTTGGACACATCTACTCATTCAAGGGTTTTTCTTTATTTTTGCTATTTTCTACGTTGTAGAATAATAGTGAAGACATCAAAACTATGGATTGACACATATGGAATCATGTAGTAACCGTAAAAATGATAAACAAATCAAAATATATTTCATATTTTAGATTCTTCAAAGTAGCCAACCTTTGACTTGATGACAGCACCTGGAATGCTTTTCCAACAGTCTTGAAGGAGTTCCCACATATGCTGAACACTTGTTGGATGCTTTTCCTTCACTCTGCGGTCCAACTCATCCCAAACTATCTCAAATGTGTTGAGGTTGGGTGATTGTGGAGGCCAGGTCATCTGATGCAGCCCTCCATCACATTCATTATTGATCAAATAGCTCTTACACAGCCTGGAGGTGTGTTAGGTCACCGTCCTGTTGAAAAACACATGATAGTCCCACTAAGTGCAAACCAGATGGGATGGTGTATCGCTGCAGAAAGCTGTGGTAGCCATGCTGGTTAAGTGTGCCTTGAATTCTAAATAAATCACAGATTGTGTCACCAGCAAAGCACCCCCACACCATCACACCTCCTCCTCCATGCTTCACGGTGGGAACGACACATGCGGAGATCATCCGTTCACCTACACTTCACCTACTCATCAGACCAAAGTACAGATTTTCACCAGTTTAATGTCCATTGCTCGGGTTTCTTGCCCCAAGCAAGTCTCTTCTTCTTACTGGTGTCCTTTAGTAGTGATTTCTTGGCAGAAATTCGACCATGAAGGCCTGCTTAACGCAGTCTCCTTTGAACAGTTGATGTTGAGGTGTGTCTGTTACTTCAACTCTGTGAAAGCATTTATTTGGGCTGCAATTTCTGAGGCTAGTAACTCTAATGAACTTATCCTCTGCAGCAGAGGTAACTCTGGGTCTTCCTTTCCTGTGGAGGTCCTCATGAGACCCAGTTAACTCTAATGAACGTATCCTCTGCAGCAGAGGTAACTCTGGGTCTTCCTGTCCTGTGGAGGTCCTCATGAGAGACAGTTTCATCATAGCGATTGATGGTTTTTGCGACTTCACTTGAAGAAACTTTGAAAGTCCTTCACATTTTCCGGGCTGTCATTTCTCTTTGCTTTTTTGAGCTGTTCTTGCCCTAATATTGTAACGGTTTTCTAGGTGTGAAGGAGAGTCGGACCAAAATGCAGCGTGTAGATTGCGATCCATGTTTAATAAAACAAACGTAACACGAATACACACAAAACACTACAAAACAATAAACGTCACGAAAACCGAAACAGCCTATACTTGTGTCAACTAACACAGCGACAGGAACAAAGACACTAAGGACAATCACCCACGACAAACTCAAAGAATATGGCTGCCTAAATATGGTTCCCAATCAGAGACAACGATAAACACCTGCCTCTGATTGAGAACCACTCCAGACAGCCATAGACTTTGCTAGATAACCCCACTAGCTACAATCCCAATACACACACACCAAAACCCCAAGACAAAACACACCACAATACAAAAACCCCATGCCACACCCTGGCCTGACCCAATACATGAAGAAAAACACAAAATACTAGACCAGGGCGTGACAAATATGGACTTGATCTTTTACTAAATAGGGCTATCTTCTGTAAACCACCCCTACCTTGTCACAGCACAACTGATTGGCTAAAAATGCATTAAGAATGAAAAAGAATTGCACAAATGAACTTTTAGCAAAGCACACCTGTTAATTGAAATGCATTCCATGTAACTACCTCATGAAGCTGGTTGAGAGAATACCAAGAGTTTGCAAAGCTGTCATCAAGGCAAAAGGTGGCTACTTTGAAGAATCTCGAATATAAAATCACACTTTTTTGGATGCTACATGATTCTATATGTGTTATTTCACAGTTTGATGTCTTCACTATTATTATAAAATGTAGAAAATCGTACAAATAAGGAAACACTTTTGTCCAAACTTTTGACTGGTACTGTATGCACTCACTCTACTGTAAATCCCTGTACTGTAAATCCCTTTTCTGTATGCACTCACTCTACTGTAAATCCCTGTACTGTAAATCCCTGTGCTGTGTGCACTCACTCTACTGTAAATCCCTGTACTGTAAATCCCTGTACTGTATGCACTCACTCTACTGTAAATCCCTGTACTGTAAATCCCTGTACTGTATGCACTCACTCTACTGTAAATCCCTGTACTGTATGCACTCACTCTACTGTAAATCCCTGTACTGTATGCACTCACTCTACTGTAAATCCCTGTACTGTATGCACTCACTCTACTGTAAATCCTGTACTGTATGCACTCACTCTACTGTAAATCCCTGTACTGTATGCACTCACTCTACTGTACATCCCTGTACTGTATGCACTCACTCTACTGTAAATCCCTGTACTGTAAATCACTGTACTGTGAATCCCTGTACTGTATGCACTCACTCTACTGTAAATCCCTGTACTGTATGCACTCACTCTACTGTAAATCCCTGTACTGTATGCACTCACTCTACTGTAAATCCCTGTACTGTAAATCCCTGTACTGTATGCACTCACTCTACTGTAAATCCCTGTACTGTATGCACTCACTCTACTGTAAATCCCTGTACTGTATGCACTCACTCTACTGTAAATCCCTGTACTGTATGCACTCACTCTACTGTAAATCCCTGTACTGTAAATCCCTGTACTGTATGCACTCACTCTACTGTAAATCCCTGTACTGTATGCACTCACTCTACTGTAAATCCCTGTACTGTATGCACTCACTCTACTGTAAATCCCTGTACTGTATGCACTCACTCTACTGTAAATCACTGTACTGTAAATCCCTGTGCTGTATGCACTCACTCTACTGTAAATCCCTGTACTGTAAATCCCTGTACTGTATGCACTCACTCTACTGTAAATCCCTGTACTGTATGCACTCACTCTACTGTAAATCCCTGTACTGTATGCACTCACTCTACTGTAAATCCCTGTACTGTATGCACTCACTCTACTGTAAATCCCTGTACTGTATGCACTCACTCTACTGTAAATTACTGTACTGTATGCACTCACTCTACTGTAAATCCCTGTACTGTATGCACTCACTCTACTGTAAATCACTGTACTGTATGCACTCACTCTACTGTAAATCCCTGTACTGTATGCACTCACTCTACTGTAAATCACTGTACTGTATGCACTCACTCTACTGTAAATCCCTGTACTGTATGCACTCACTCTACTGTAAATCACTGTACTGTATGCACTCACTCTACTGTAAATCCCTGTACTGTATGCACTCACTCTACTGTAAATCCCTGTACTGTAAATCCCTGTACTGTATGCACTCACTCTACTGTAAATCCCTGTACTGTAAATCACTGTACTGTGAATCCCTGTACTGTGAATCCCTGTACTGTAAATCACTGTACTGTATGCACTCACTCTACTGTAAATCCCCGTACTGTATGCACTCACTCTACTGTAAATCCCTGTACTGTATGCACTCACTCTACTGTAAATCCCTGTACTGTATGCACTCACTCTACTGTAAATCCCTGTACTGTATGCACTCACTCTACTGTAAATCCCTGTACTGTAAATAACTGTACTGTGAATCCCTGTACTGTGAATCCCTGTACTGTAAATCACTGTACTGTGAATCCCTGTACTGTGAATCCCTGTACTGTGAATCACTCTACTGTAAATCACTGTACTGTAAATCCCTGTACTGTAAATCACTCTACTGTAAATCACTGTACTGTAAATCACTGTACTGTAAATCACTGTACTGTAAATCCCTGTACTGTAAATCACTGTACTGTGAATCCCTGTACTGTGAATCCCTGTACTGTAAATCCCTGTACTGTAAATCCCTGTACTGTAAATCCCTGTACTGTAAATCCCTGTACTGTAAATCACTGTACTGTGAGTCCCTGTACTGTGAATCCCTGTACTGTAAATCCCTGTACTGTAAATCCCTGTACTGTATGCACTCACTCTACTGTACATCCCTGTACAGTATGCACTCACTCTACTGTAAATCCCTGTACTGTAAATCACTGTACTGTGAATCCCTGTACTGTGAATCCCTGTACTGTAAATCCCTGTACTGTAAATCCCTGTACTGTGAGTCACTGTACTGTAAATCCCTGTACTGTGAATCCCTGTACTGTGAATCCCTGTACTGTAAATCCCTGTACTGTAAATCCCTGTACTGTGAGTCACTCTGGAGTGTCGGCTAATATAATAATGACTAGATGACCAACAAGGCAACGCACAAGGGGTTATAGATGTGGTAGTTTGTAGCATTGAGGTGAATTAGAGGTTATAGATTAGAGGTTACACCTCAAAGCCGGCAGGTAGCCTAGTGATTAGAGCATTGGACTAGTAACCGAAAGATTGCTAGATCAAATCCCCTGAGCTGACAAGGTAAAAATCTGTTGTTCTGCCCCTGAACAAGACAAGTTGACCCACTTTTCCCAGGCCGTCATTGTAAATAAGAATTTGTTCTTAATTAACTGACTTGCCTAGTTAAATAAAGGTCAAATAAATAGATGTGGTAGTTTGTAGCATTGAGGTGAATTAGAGGTTATAATTGTGGTAGTTTGTAGCATTGAGGTGAATTGGTTGTGCATTCTATTCACCTAAAGTGCACATCTCATAATAGGAAATAGGGTGTTTTCAGACACACTATGT
>NC_056429.1:4933033-4953033 GCF_018296145.1 Oncorhynchus tshawytscha | reverse complement strand
GAGAACAAAACAACACATGGAAAAAGTCAAGGGGCATGAATGCTTTTTGACGGCACTGTAGAAATACAGTTGAAGTCAGATGTGCAGTTCTGGTCAAAAGCAGTGCACTATATAGGGAGTAGTGTGCAATTTGGGATGCACTCCAAAGACATCGTTGGAATGAAATACGAGGAGGAGGAGGTTGTATTATTTCCACTAGGGAACTAAATGCTGTAGATCTATGTTGCTGGTCCAATTACAGTAGTCTACCCCTATTCCCTAGATACAGTTGAAGTCAGAAGTTTACATACACTAAGTTGTGTGTGCCTTTAAACAGCTTGGAAAATTCCAGAAAATTATATCATGGCTTTAGAAGCTTGTGATAGGCTAATTGACATCATTTGAGTACCTGTGGATGTATTTCAAGGCCTATTTTTAAACTCAGTGCCTCTTTGCTTGACATCATGGGAAAATCAAAGGAAATCAAGCAAAAGACCTCAGAAAAAAATGTGTATACCTCCACAAGTCTGGTTCATCCTTGGGAGCAATTTCCAAATGCCTGATGGTACCACGTTCATCTGTACAAACAATAGTACGCAAGTATAAACACCATGAGACCACGCAGCCGTCATACCGCTCAGGAAGGAGAAGCGGTCTGTCTCCTAGAGATTAACGTACTTTAGTGCGAAAAATGCAAATCAATCCCAGAACAACAGCAAAGGACTTTGTGAAGATGCAGGAGGAAACAGGTACAAAAGTATCTATATCCAAATTAAAACGAGTCCTTTATCGACATAACTTGAAAGACCGCTCAACAAGGAAGAAGCTACTGTGTTAAGGCTTCTAGGAGTAGTGGGTGGAGGAGTCAGGCGCAGAGAGCAGGTTTAGTTCCGAACGTGGATCTTTATTCCAAAGGGAATCGATGGCAGCTAGTAGGCCGGCGACGACGACCGCCGAGCACTGCCCGAACAGGAAGAGGCACCACCGGCGACGACGACCGCCGAACGCTGCCCGAACAGGAAGAGGCACCACCGGCGACGACGACCGCCGAGCACTGCCCGAACAGGAAGAGGCACCACCGGCGACGACGACCGCCGAGCACTGCCCGAACAGGAAGAGGCACCACCGGCGACGACGACCGCCGAACGCTGCCCGAACAGGAAGAGGCACCACCGGCGACGACGACCGCCGAACGCTGCCCGAACAGGAAGAGGCACCACCGGCGACGACGACCGCCGAACGCTGCCCGAACAGGAAGAGGCACCACCGGCGACGACGACCGCCGAGCGCTGCCCGAACAGGAAGAGGCACCACCGGCGACGACGACCGCCGAGCGCTGCCCGAACAGGAAGAGGCACCACCGGCGACGACGACCGCCGAGCGCTGCCCGAACAGGAAGAGGCACCACCGGCGACGACGACCGCCGAGCGCTGCCCGAACAGGAAAAGGCACCACCGTCGACGACGACCGCCGTGCGGTCATCACTCTGTGTGAGTAGGTCAGAGGAGTGTGTGTGTGTTTGTGTGTGTAATCTGCCCGAACAGGAAGAGGCACCACCGGCGACGACGACCGCCGAGCACTGCCCGAACAGGAAGAGGCACCACCGGCGACGACGACCGCCGAGCGCTGCCCGAACAGGAAGAGGCACCACTGGCGACGACGCCCGCCGAACGCTGCCCAAATAGGAAGAGGCACCACCGGCGACGACGACCGCCGAACGCTGCCCGAACAGGAAGAGGCACCACCGGCGACGACGCCCGCCGAACGCTGCCCGAACAGGAAGAGGCACCACCGGCGACGACGACCGCCGAACGCTGCCCGAACAGGAAGAGGCACCACCGGCGACGACGCCCGCCGAACGCTGCCCGAACAGGAAGAGGCACCACCGGCGACGACGACCGACCCGAGCGCTGCCCGAACAGGAAGAGGCACCACCGGCGACGACGACCGCCGAGCACTGCCCGAACAGGAAGAGGCACCACCGGCGATGACGACCGCCGAGCAGTGCCCGAACAGGAAGAGGCACCACCGGCGACGACGACCGCCGAGCGCTGCCCGAACAGGAAGAGGCACCACTGGCGACGACGACCGCAGAGCGCTGCCCGAACAGGAAAAGGCACCACCGGCGACGACGCCCGCCAAACGCTGCCCGAACAGGAAGAGGTGCGGTCGTCACTCTGTGTGAGTAGGTCAGAGGAGTGTGTGTGTGTTTGTGTGTGTAATCTGCCCGAACAGGAAGAGGCACCACCATCACTCTGTGTGAGTAGGTCAGAGGAGTGTGTTTGTGTGTGTGTGTGTAATCTGCCCGAACAGGAAGAGGCACCACCGGCGACGACGACCGGCGGGACTCGTGACACACTGCTGCAAAGCATCCATGAAAAAGCCAGACTATGGTTAGGGTTAGGGTTAGGGTTAGCAACTGCACTTGGGGAAATGTCCTCAATGACCTCAATTCCATAGACAATTTGTGAGCAGAACTGAAAAAGTGTGTGCGAGCAAGGAGGCCTACAAACCTGACTCAGTTACACCAGCTCTGTCAGGAGGAATGGGCCAAAATTCATCCAACTTATTGTGGGAAGCTTGTGGAGCGCTACCCAAAATGTTTGACCCAAGTTAAACAATTTATTGGCAATGCTACCAAATTCTAATTGAGTGTATGTAAACTTCTGACTCACTGGAAATGTGATGAAAGAAATAAAAGCTGAAATAAATAATTCTCTCTACTATTATTCGGACATTTCACATTCTTAAAATAAAGTGGTGGACCTAACTGACCTAAGACAGGGAATTTTTGCTACGATTAAATGTCAGGAATTGTGAAAAACTGATTTTAAATGTATTTGGCTGAGGTGTATGTAAACTTCGACTTCAACTGTATACAGTTTGTGGTTAGCCTGGTTGGTGTGAAGATCCATTAAAATAAATAACATACTATACTGTACTATAACACAGTCAGCCAAACAACAGGTAGAGCCACAACTGAACACCAGAACCACATGATAACCATGTGTAACAGTCAATCCTCCAACACTGAGGATTAGGATCCCTTCACAGTCCCCTAACACTGAGGATTAGGATCCCTTCACAGTCCCCTAACACTGAGGATTAGGATCCCTTCACATTCCCCTAACACTGAGGATTAGGATCCCTTCACAGTCCCCTAACACTGAGGATTAGGATCCCTTCACAGTCCCCTAACACTGAGGATTAGGATCCCTTCACATTCCCCTAACACTGAGGATTAGGATCCCTTCACAGTCCTCCAACACTGAGGGTCAGGATCCCTTCACTTCGAGACCTGAGTTCCAGTACTATTTCAAATAATTTTGAAATACTTCTAGGACTCCAGGCAAATGCTTAAAGTATTAACACACAATTTCAAATAGTATCTGAACCCACCCAGCTCTGGTCACATTACACTGGGAGAGGACGGAGAGAGTGAGGGAGGAACAGAGATGTTGGAGGTTACTAAGGTGTAAACAGCAAAGGTGTTCTTTTGGAAACAGGGGGAGAGAGAGAGAGAGAGAGAGAGAGAGAGAGAGAGAGAGAGAGAGTGAGAGAGAGAGAGAGAGCGAGAGAGAGTGTGTGTGTTTTGTCCGTCTCCATGGAGATGTGATAGGTTAGAGAGGTTATAGGGGGAGGAGTTATGCCCCATTGGAGGTAAGTGATAGGTTAGAGAGGTTATAGGGGGAGGAGTTATGCCCCATTGGAGTTAAGTGATAGGTTAGATATGTTAAACGGGGAGCAGTTACACGCCATGGGAGAAAGGTGATAGGTTAGATATGTTAAAGCGGGAGGAGTTACACTCCATGGGAGAAAGGTGATAGGTTAGATATGTTAAAGCGGGAGGAGTTACACTCCATGGGAGAAAGGTGATAGGTTAGATATGTTAAAGCGGGAGGAGTTACACTCCATGGGAGAAAGGTGATAGGTTAGAGAGTTAGAAGGGGGAGGAGCTAGTTAGTTTTGCAGGGCTGTGTGGAGTTAGGAGCGTTGTTTTGCCATACATGCTCCTTTCTGAACAGACCGAACAGGGCATCATTCTGTCAGTTTTATAGACAATATGTTATATATATAGACAATATGTGTCTGTGGTTCGTGTCAGTTATATATATAGACAATGTGTGTCTGTGGTTAGTGTCAGTTATATATATGGACAATGTGTGTCTGTGGTTAGTGTCAGTTATATATATAAAGACAATATGTGTCTGTGGTTAGTGTCAGTTATATATATAGACAATATGTGTCTGTGGTTAGTGTCAGTTATATATATAGACAATATGTGTCTGTGGTTAGTGTCAGTTATATATATAGACAATATGTGTCTGTGGTTAGTGTCAGTAATATATATAGACAATATGTGTCTGTGGTTAGTGTCAGTTATATATATAGACAATATGTGTCTGTGGTTAGTGTCAGTTATATATATAGACAATGTGTGTCTGTGGTTAGTGTCAGTTATATATATAGACAATATGTGTCTGTGGTTCGTGTCAGTTATATATATAGACAATGTGTGTCTGTGGTTAGTGTCAGTTATATATATAGACAATGTGTGTCTGTGGTTAGTGTCAGTTATATATATAGACAATATGTGTCTGTGGCTAGTGTCAGTTATATATATAGACAATATGTGTCTGTGGTTAGTGTCAGTTATATATATAGACAATATGTGTCTGTGGTTAGTGTCAGTTATATATATAGACAATATGCGTCTGTGGTTAGTGTCAGTTATATATATAGACAATATGTGTCTGTGGTTAGTGTCAGTTATATATATAGACAATATGTGTCTGTGGTTAGTGTCAGTTATATATATAGACAATGTGTGTCTGTGGTTAGTGTCAGTTATATATATAGACAATATGTGTCTGTGGTTAGTGTCAGTTATATATATATAGACAATGTGTGTCTGTGGTTAGTGTCAGTTATATATATAGACAATGTGTGTCTGTGGTTAGTGTCAGTTATATATATATATAGACAATATGTGTCTGTGGTTAGTGCCAGTTATATATATAGACAATGTGTGTCTGTGGTTAGTGTCAGTTATATATATATAGACAATGTGTGTCTGTGGTTAGTGTCAGTTATATATATATAGACAATATGTGTCTGTGGTTAGTGTCCGTTATATATATAGACAATATGTGTCTGTGGCTAGTGTCAGTTATATATATAGACAATATGTGTCTGTGGTTAATGTTAGTTATATATATAGACAATATGTGTCTGTGGTTAGTGCCAGTTATATATATAGACAATATGTGTCTGTGGTTAGTGTCAGTTATATATATAAAGACAATATGTGTCTGTGGTTAGTGTCAGTTATATATATAGACAATATGTGTCTGTGGTTAGTGTCCGTTATATATATAGACAATATGTGTCTGTGGTTAATGTTAGTTATATATATGGGCAGTGTTTGCCTGTGGTTAATGTCAGTTGTATATATATATGGACAATGTGTGTCTGTTGTTAATGTCTGTTGTAAATAGGCACACGGTGTGTCTGTGGTTATTATATATCAGTTACAAGTCCTTATGTTGTAATTGCGGGTGGGTTTTTAATAACAAGGAAAGGAAAGGAAAGGACCAGAAAGGAAAGGAAAGGAAAAGAAAGGAAAGGAAACGAAAGGAAAGGATAAGGAAAGGAAAGAATAAGAAAGGAAAGGAAAGGAAAGAAAGGAAAGGAAAGGAAAGGAAAGGAAAGGAAAGGAAAAGAAAGGGAAGGAAAGAAAAGGAAAGGAAAGGAAAAGAAAGGAAAGGAAAGGAAAGGAAAGGAAAGGAAAGGAAAGGAAAGGAAAGGAAAAGAAAGGAAAGGAAAGGAAAGGAAAGGAAAGGAAAGGAAAAGAAAGGAAAGAACAAGAAAGGAAAGGAAAGGAAAGGAAAGGAAAGGAAAGGAAAGGAAAGGAAAGGAAAGGAAAGGAAAAGAAAGGAAAGGAAAGGAAAGGAAAAGAAAGGAAAGGAAAGGAAAAGAAAGGAAAGGAAAGGAAAGGAAAGGAAAAGAAAGGAAAGAACAAGAAAGGAAAGGAAAGGAAAGGAAAGGAAAGGAAAGGAAAGGAAAAGAAAAGAAAGGAAAGGAAAAGAAAGGAAAGAACAAGAAAGGAAAGGAAAGGAAAGGAAAGGAAAAGAAAGGAAAGGAAAGGAAAAGAAAGGAAAGAACAAGAAAGGAAAGGAAAGGAAAGGAAAGGAAAGGAAAGGAAAGGAAAAGAAAGGAAAGGAAAGGAAAAGAAAGGAAAGGAAAGGAAAAGAAAGGAAAGAACAAGAAAGGAAAGGAAAGGAAAAGAAAGGAAAGGAAAAGAAAGGAAAGGAAAAGAAAGGAAAGAACAAGAAAGGAAAAGAAAGGAAAGGAAAGGAAAAGAAAGGAAAGGAAAGGAAAAGAAAGGAAAGGAAAGGAAAAGAAAGGAAAGGAAAGGAAAAGAAAGGAAAGGAAAGGAAAAGAAAGGAAAGAACAAGAAAGGAAAGGAAAGGAAAGGAAAGAACAAGAAAGGAAAGGAAAGGAAAAGAAAGGAAAGGAAAAGAAAGGAAAGGAAAGGAAAAGAAAGGAAAGGAAAGGAAAAGAAAGGAAAGGAAAGGAAAAGAAAGGAAAGGAAAGGAAAAGAAAGGAAAGGAAAGAACAAGAAAGGAAAGGAAAGGAAAAGAAAGGAAAGGAAAGGAAAAGAAAGGAAAGGAAAGGACCAGAAAGGAAAGGAAAGGAAAAGAAAGGAAAGGAAAGGAAAGAACAAGAAAGGAAAGGAAAGGAAAAGAAAGGAAAGGAAAGGAAAAGAAAGGAAAGGAAAGGAAAAGAAAGGAAAGGAAAGGAAAAGAAAGGAAAGGAAAAGAAAGGAAAGGAAAGGAAAAGAAAGGAAAGGAAAGGAAAAGAAAGGAAAGGAAAGGAAAAGAAAGGAAAGGACAAGAAAGGAAAGGAAAGGAAAGAACAAGAAAGGAAAGGAAAGGAAAAGAAAGGAAAGGAAAAGAAAGGAAAGGAAAGGAAAAGAAAGGAAAGGAAAGGAAAGGAAAAGAAAGGAAAGGAAAGGAAAGGAAAGGAAAGGAAAGGAAAGGAAAGGAAAGGAAAGGAAAGGAAAGGAAAGGAAAGGAAAAGAAAGGAAGGAAGGAAGGAAGGAAGGAAGGAAGGAAGGAAAGGTACCACCACTGTCTCTCTACAGCCCTGCTCAGGGGGAGGGTCTCTCTCTTACCAGCCTTTCACTAAGACTCACTTGAGTGTGAGGCGCTGATCTCCGTGTGGGGCATTGGGAGAAATGTTTAGTAGGAACTCCTTGGATGGATAGGAGCTCCACCTCCTCCCCTGTACTGAGCTGCTGCTGTCATTGTTATTCCAAAAGTCTCTGTCTAGATCGCTGTGAGGCAGAGCCGAGAGGCAGAGAGAGAGACAAGACAGGTCAGTGAAACACAATATACCAGGCAAACAGCCAGGCCACCAAGCATATGGACAGGAGAACGGGTGTGTGTGTGTGTTGGGGGGGAGGAGCTGAGATGAAGAAACATTTGGAGGAGGAGGAGAAGAGATCCTCCTTTCAGAAAGGATGAAGGACCTTGGTTTGGTTTAGAGCTGGTTCTAAAAGGGGGATCTAAAGGGGGTTCTAGAAGGGGTTCTAGAATGGGGATCTAAAGGTGGATTCTAAAGGGGGCTCTAGAAGGGGTTATAGAATGGGGATCTAAAGGTGGATTGTAAAGGGGGTTCTAGAAGGGGTTATAGAATGGGGATCTAAAGGTGGATTGTAAAGGGGGTTCTAGAAGGGGTTATAGAATGGGGATCTAAAGGTGGATTCTAAAGGGGGTTCTAGAAGGGGTTATAGAATGGGGATCTAAAATTGATTATAAAGGGGGTTCTAGAAGGGGTTATAGAATGGGGATCTAAAGGTGGATTGTAAAGGGGGTTCTAGAAGGGGTTATAGAATGGGGATCTAAAGGTTGATTCTTAAGAGGGTTCTAGAAATTGCAGGTGGAAGGGTTTTTTATGTCTGATTTGGTCCAATTATCAGAGGTTTCAGTTTAAAAATACATGTATCAGGGGATGGCTGGGGGGGAAAGGCCCATACAACACAATACAGTCATTATGGTCATCTTTAAGGCTGCTGAGGCTGAGAGTGCGAGAGCAAAAGAACGAGAGACAGAGAGAGAGAGAGTGAGACAGAGAGAGACAGACAGACAGAAAGACAGACAGAAAGTGTCAGAGACAGAAAGTGTCAGAGACAGAGTGTCAGAGACAGAGAGAGAGACAGTCAGAGAGAGAGCGAGAGAGAGAGAGGAAGAGAGAGAGAGAGAGACAGTGAGACAGAGAGAGAGAGAGACAGAGAGAGACAGAGAGAGAGAGAGAGCAGAAAGAGAGAGAGAGCAGAGCGAGAGTGAGAGAGAGCAGAGAGAAAGACAGAGAAAGAGAGAGACAGAGAGAGAGAGAGAGAGCAGAGAGAGAGAGAGAGACAGAGAGACACAGAGAGAGAGAGAGACAGAGAGAGAGAGAGAGAGAGAGAGAGAGAGAGAGCAGAGAGAGAGCAGAGAGAGAGAGAGAGCAGAGAGAGAGCAGAGAGAGATAGTGAGACAGAGACAGAGAGAGAGAGAGAGCAGAGAGAGATAGTTAGACAGAGAGACAGAGAGAGAGAGAGAGAGAGAGAGAGAGAGAGAGAGATAGTTAGACAGAGAGACAGAGAGAGAGAGAGAGAGAGAGAGATAGTTAGACAGAGAGACAGAGAGAGAGAGAGAGAGAGAGAGAGAGAGAGAGATAGTTAGACAGAGAGACAGAGAGAGAGAGAGAGAGAGATAGTTAGACAGAGAGACAGAGAGAGAGAGAGAGAGAGCAGAGAGAGAGAGACATAGAGAAAGAGAGAGAGAGAGAGAGAGAGAGAGAGAGAGAGCAGAGAGAGAGCGACAGAGAGACAAAAGGACACATTGTCATGTATATAGCAGCACACACTGATAAAGAACATTTCAAACAAATCAAGATGAAGTTAAGAAGTCCAGCGCACCACATCCTTTAGCTGAAGGACTAAGAAAGAGAGAAAGCATGATGAGAGAATTACGCCAGACAGCAGTACCGACAGCAGTACCGGCAGCAGTACCGACAACAGTACCGACAGCAGTACAGACAGCAGTACCGACAGCAGCACCGACAGCAGTACAGACAGCAGTACAGACAGTAGTACCGACAGCAGTACAGCCAGCAGTACAGACAGCAGTACAGACAGTAGTACAGGCAGCAGTACAGACAGCAGTACCGACAGCAGTACAGACAGTAGTACAGACAGCAGTACAGACAGCAGTACAGACAGCAGCACCAATAGCAGTACAGACAGCAGTACAGACAACAGTACAGGCAGCAGTACAGACAGTAGTACAGACAGTAGTACCGACAGCAGTACAGTCAGTAGTACCGACAGCGGTACAGACTGTAGTACAGACTTCAGTACAGACAGTAGTACCGACAGCAGTACAGACAGTAGTACAGACTTCAGTACAGACAGTAGTACCGACAGTAGTACCGACAGTAGTACAGACAGCAGTACAGACAGCAGTACAGACAGCAGTACAGACAGCAGCACCAATAGCAGTACAGACAGCAGTACAGACAACAGTACAGACAGCAGTACAGACAGCAGTACAGACAGTAGTACAGACAGCAGTACAGACAGTAGTACAGACAGCAGTACAGACTGTAGTACAGGCAGCAGTACAGACAGCAGTACAGACAGCAGTACCAACGACAGTACAGGCAGCAGTACAGACAGCAGTACAGACAGCAGTACCAACGCCAGTACAGACAGCAGTACAGACTGTAGTACAGACAGCAGTACAGACAGTAGTACCAACAGTAGTACAGACAGCAGTACAGACAGTAGTACAGACAGCAGTACAGACAGCAGCACAGACAGCAGTACAGACTGTAGTACAGACAGCAGTACAGACAGTAGTGCCAACAGTAGTACAGACAGCAGTACAGACAGTAGTACAGACAGCAGTACAGACAGCAGTACAGACAGCAGTACAGACAGCAGTACAGACTGTAGTACAGACAGCAGTACAGACAGTAGTACAGACAGCAGTACAGACTGTAGTACAGACAGCAGTACAGACAGTAGTACCCACGACAGTACAGACAGCAGTACAGATGACAGTACAGACAGTAGTACAGACAGTAGTACCGACAGTAGTACAGACAGCAGTACAGCCAGCAGTACAGACAGTAGTACCGACAGTAGTACAGACAGTAGTACAGACAGCAGTACAGCCAGCAGTACAGACTGTAGTACAGACAGCAGTACAGACAGTAGTACAGACAGTAGTACAGACAGTAGTACAGACAGCAGTACAGACAGCAGTACAGACAGTAGTACAGACAGCAGTACAGACAGCAGTACAGACAGTAGTACAGACAGCAGTACAGACAGTAGTACAGACAGTAGTACAGACAGCAGTACAGACAGCAGTACAGACAGCAGTACAGACAGCAGTACAGACAGCAGTACAGACAGTAGTACAGACAGCAGTACAGACAGCAGTACAGACAGTAGTACAGACAGTAGTACCGACAGCAGTACAGACAGTAGTACCGACAGCAGTACAGACAGTAGTACAGACAGCAGTACAGACAGTAGTACAGACTTCAGTACAGACAGTAGTACCGACAGTAGTACCGACAGTAGTACAGACAGCAGTACAGACAGCAGTACAGACAGCAGTACAGACAGCAGTACAGACAGTCCTCCACTGATAGTAGTCAGCATTAGGAGCCAGTTCCACAGCGAAAGGAGAGAGAGGGAGTTAGGAAGGAATGAAAGAGGGATAAAAGAAGGAGAGGAGAAGAAGAGAGTCAGATGATATGTGTAATAATAATCCAGGAACACATCAAGCTCCTGAGGAAAGAAAACCGTTTCAGAGAGAGATTTTAAAATGAGCCTAGTTAACAAACACTCATATTCAAAGGAAGGAACATATCCTTGAGGCTTGACTTGCAATGATATTTAAAATACAACATCACAACATGAGGGTATTAGAGCTGGTTATAGAAGAGACGACCTGAACCCATCACAACATGAGGGTATTAGAGCTGGTTATAGAAGAAACGACCTGAACCCATCACAACATGAGGGTATTAGAGCTGGTTATAGAAGAAACGACCTGAACCCATCACAACATGAGGGTATTAGAGCTGGTTATAGAAGAGACGACCTGAACCCATCACAACGTGAGGGTATTAGAGCTGGTTATAGAAGAAACGACCTGAACCCATCACAACATGAGGGTATTAGAGCTGGTTATAGAAGAGACGACCTGAACCCATCACAACATGAGGGTATTAGAGCTGGTTATAGAAGAGATGACCTGAACCCATCACAACATGAGGGTATTAGAGCTGGTTATAGAAGAAACGACCTGAACCCATCACAACGTGAGGGTATTAGAGCTGGTTATAGAAGAGACGACCTGAACCCATCACAACATGAGGGTATTAGAGCTGGTTATAGAAGAGACGACCTGAACCCATCACAACATGAGGGTATTAGAGCTGGTTATAGAAGAAACGACCTGAACCCATCACAACATGAGGGTATTAGAGCTGGTTATAGAAGAGATGACCTGAACCCATCACAACGTGAGGGTATTAGAGCTGGTTATAGAAGAGACGACCTGAACCCATCACAACATGAGGGTATTAGAGCTGGTTATAGAAGAGACGACCTGAACCCATCACAACATGAGGGTATTAGAGCTGGTTATAGAAGAAACGACCTGAACCCATCACAACATGAGGGTATTAGAGCTGGTTATAGAAGAGACGACCTGAACCCATCACAACGTGAGGGTATTAGAGCTGGTTATAGAAGAAACGACCTGAACCCATCACAACATGAGGGTATTAGAGCTGGTTATAGAAGAGACGACCTGAACCCATCACAACATGAGGGTATTAGAGCTGGTTATAGAAGAGATGACCTGAAGAGATTATCATGAAAACCCAGTGCTGGGAAATGCAACCTTATAATAATGATGTCCATAGTTATTATTTCTATACTATAGTTCAATTGAGAGCAACGATAGCGATGAATATAGTCTGTCTGCATGCTGGAATGCTAAATACTAAATATTAAAGGCCCAGTTCAGTCAAAAATTAGATTTTCTCATGTTTTATATTTCCCACTCTATGATGTTGGAATAATATTGTGAAATTGTGAAAATGATGATAATGTCCTTTTAGTGTAAGAGCTGTTTGAAAAGACCACCTGTAGTTTCAGCATGTTTTTGGAGGGATGGAGTTTTGACCTGCTTGGTGACATCACCAGGTCGGTAAATTAGCTAACAGACCAATAAGAAAGAGCGTTCCAAGCCTCTCTGCCAATACCAACTAGCTTTCCGTTTTCCCCTCCCCACTCAGACCAGCCCCAGACAGTCCCTAGCAACATTCTTTCTTGAGAAATAGCTCTTTGCTAACAAGCAATTTTTGGTTTATTTTGGACCATATTTAATGGAAAACAAATCACAGAAAGTTACGTAATTGTTACCCGGAAATGATTTGATATTGAGATTATTATTTTTTTAAACGGCTACGTTGGACATTTAAAAAAACACAAATGAAAAGGCTCCTTCAATGTACTTTTCCAGAATATTCTTAGACGTCATATAACATTCTTGTGTCATTGTAGTCAAAGTGACCTATACTCCAGCTCCATTCTAAACACCTTACGAGGTTATTTAAGAACTAACACTTACACAATAACAGTGTCTTGGCTGTAGACGTGCCGCACTTAAGAACACTGCCTCCTAGGATCTCTCACGGGAGGCGGCGCGACAACACTTCCTTGGTAGAGTCAGGTAAGATAATGCAGGACCAATCACAAGGGAGATAATGCATGACCAATCACAAGGGAGATAATGCAGTGGCAAACACAAGGGAGAAAATGAAGCACCAATCGCAAGGGAGATAATGAAGCACCAATCACAAGGGAGATAATGCAGGACCAATCACAAGGGAGATAATGCAGGACCAATCACAAGGGAGATAATGAAGGACCTAAATCTAAAGTGATGAAAATCATATAAACATTAAGAGCATCTTAACTACCTGGTTGGTTTGTGTCTCTCAGCAACATATCAACAACAACACAACTCAAATGACTGGAAACAAACAATGTCGGGTCTCCAGGTTCCCTGCAATGAAATAGGGTTTACATACCGTCCCATAATGCACTACTACATCGATATGTCACCCCTGTCATTAATTAAACAGTTTTGTTAAACCATACTCTCCATAACACACATCCCTTGGTTTTGGACTTTCAGCTGAACAGCTTAGTACCAGTTACCAGTTGCCAGTACCAATACCAGCTACCAGTACCAGTTACCAGTACCAATACCAGCTACCAGTTACCAGTACCAATACCAGCTACCAGTACCAGTTACGAGTAGTAATACCAATACCAGTTACCATTTACCAATACCAGTACCAGTTACCAGTAGTAATACCAATACCAGTACCAGTTACCAGTAGTAATACCAATACCAGTACCAGTTACCAGCAGTAATACCAATACCAGTTACCAGTTACCAATACCAGTTACCAGTATCAATACCAGTTACCAGTACCAGTTACCAATACCAATACCAGTTACCAGTGCTAATACCAGTTACCAGTTACCAGTGTTAATACCAGTACCAGTTACCAGTGCTAATACCAGTTCCCAGTGCTAATACCAGTTACCAGTGCTAATACCAGTTACCAGTTACCATTGCTAATACCAGTTACCAGTGCTAACACCAGTTACCAGTTACCAGTGCTAATACCAGTTACCAGTTACCAGTGCTAATACCAGTTACCAGTTACCAGTGCTAATACCAGTTACCAGTGCTAATACCAGTTACCAGTTACCAGTGCTAATACCAGTTATCAGTGCTAATACCAGTTACCAGTTACCAGTGCTAATACCAGTTACCAGTGCTAATACCAGTTACCAGTTACCAGTGCTAATACCAGTTACCAGTGCTAATACAGTTTACCAGTTACCAGTGCTAATACCAGTTACCAGTGCTAATACCAGTTACCAGTGCTAATACCAGTTACCAGTTACCAGTGCTAATACCAGTTACCAGTTACCCGTGCTAATACCAGTTACCAGTTACCAGTGCTAATACCAGTTACCAGTGCTAATACCAGTTACCAGTACTAATACCAGTTACCAGTTACCAGTGCTAATACCAGTTACCAGTGCTAATACCAGTTACCAGTACTAATACCAGTTACCAGTTACCAGTGCTAATACCAGTTACCAGTTACCAGTGCTAATACCAGTTACCAGTGCTAATACCAGTTACCAGTTACCAGAGCTAATACCAGTTACCAGCTGCCAGTTTTACCATAGTGTTCATGTGGGGAATTCAGGGTTGAACCCTACTGAATGGTAAGGCAGTGCATGTTGTGGCTATTCATTGGCCCCACTACCCAGGTGTTCCTATGCAACCTACAGGTAGAGACCTACTTGATGGCTTTTTTCTCTCCTCCTCGCCCACGACCCGCCTCTGAAGTACCAGCCGCCTCCAGTCCTGGCTTATTCCTCTTCCCCTTGAGCCAGAGAGGAGAGGAGAGGAGAGGAGAGGAGAGGAGAGGAGAGGAGAGGAGAGGAGAGGAGAGGGGAGGGGAGGAGAGGAGAAGTGGAGAGGAGAGGAGAGGAGAGGAGAGGAGAGGGGAGGGGGGGAGGGGAGGGGAGGAGAGAGGAAGAGAGGGGAGGAGAGGAGAGGAGAGGGAGCAGAGAGGAAGAGAGGGGAGGAGAGGGGAGGAGAGGAGAGGAGAGGAGAGGGGAGTGGAGGAGAGAGAAGGAAGAGAGGAGAGGAGAGGGAGGAGAGAGAGAGAGGAAGAGAGGGGAGGAGAGGAGAGGAGAGGGGATGAGAGGAGAGGAGAGGAGAGGAGAGGAGAGAGGGGAGGGGAGGAGACAGGAAGAGAGGGGAGGGGAGGGGAGGGGAGGGGAGGGGAGAGGAAGAGAGGAGAGGAGAGGAGAAGGGAGGGGAGGGGGGAGGGGAGGGGAGGGGAGGAGAGAGGAAGAGAGGAGAGGAGAGGAGAGGGGAGGGGAGGAGAGCAGATGAGAAGATAAGAGGTTAGAGGGAGGGGTGAGGAGGGGGAGAAAGAGGAGGGAGGAGAGAGAGGAGAGGGGTGAGGAGAGTAGAGGGGTGAGGAGAGTATAAGTGAAGAAGAGGATGGAGAGAGGAGAGTAGAGGGGTGAGGAGAGTATAAGTGAAGAAGAGGATGGAGAGAGGAGAGTAGAGGGGTGAGGAGAGTATAAGTGAAGAAGAGGATGGAGAGAGGAGAGTAGAGGGGTGAGGAGAGTATAAGTGAAGAAGAGGATGGAGAGAGGAGAGTAGAGGGGTGAGGAGAGTATAAGTGAAGAAGAGGAGGGAGAGAGGAGAGTAGAGGGGTGAGGAGAGTATAAGTGAAGAAGAGGATGGAGAGAGGAGAGTAGAGGGGTGAGGAGAGTATAAGTGAAGAAGAGGATGGAGAGAGGAGAGTAGAGGGGTGAGGAGAGTATAAGTGAAGAAGAGGATGGAGAGAGGAGAGTAGAGGGGTGAGGAGAGTATAAGTGAAGAAGAGGATGGAGAGAGGAGAGTAGAGGGGTGAGGAGAGTATAAGTGAAGAAGAGGATGGAGAGAGGAGAGTAGAGGGGTGAGGAGAGTATAAGTGAAGAAGAGGAGGGAGAGATGAGAGTAGAGGGGTGAGGAGAGTATAAGTGAAGAAGAGGATGGAGAGAGGAGAGTAGAGGGGTGAGGAGAGTATAAGTGAAGAAGAGGATGGAGAGAGGAGAGTAGAGGGGTGAGGAGAGTATAAGTGAAGAAGAGGAGGGAGAGAGGAGAGTAGAGGGGTGAGGAGAGTATAAGTGAAGAAGAGGAGGGAGAGGAGAGGGAAGAGACAAAAGGTCAGTGGTTGGATCTGCTCTCTGTGTTTGTGCTCTAATAAGGTTTAATAGCCTATCCTACTATCTCTGGAGGAGAACACACACACACACACACACAACGCACGCGCACACACACGACACACACACAGGCACAGGCACGCGCACACACACACGCACACACACACATACACACAACACAGACACACACACACGCACACACACAACACACACAACACACACACACACAACACAGACACACACACACACACACACACAACACACACACACACACAACACAGACACACACACGCACACACACAACACACACACACACAACACAGACACATGATCATATGATCTCCTGAATAGAGCTCTTTAGCTGATGGTTCTGTGATTGCTGGTCATCAAAGTCAAATCTAGACTCGTTGTGATCCTCACTGATTATCATTCACACACTCAGCCCTGACATTTACATGGTGATTTGATCATGCCTGTTCTAAAGCAACCCAGTCCAATGGGTTCCCTGTGGAAGACTCCAGGTCTCTGTGCCACTCGGCTGTTTAAATTGCTATCGTATGAAACACACTAGGGTTGGCACAAGGACCGTATAACCACGTAACATTCGGTTATGGATGAACGAAATTAAAAATAATCCTTTTAATTCCATCCTTAACGATTAATTACTCACTTTGTTTGTACTTGACACCAGTTTTTTTCCCCCTCTGTCGCCCCTCTATCCCCCTCGATCGCCCCTCTATCGCCCCTCTATCGCCCCTCTATCCCCCTCTATCACCCCTCTATCCCTCTCTATCTATCCCCCTCTATCCATCCCTCTATCCCCCACTATCGCCACTCTATCCCCCTCTATCCCCCTCTATCCCCCTCGATCGCCCCTCTATCCCCCTCTATCCCCCTCTATCCCCCTCTATCCATCCCTCTATCCCCCTCTATCGCTCTCTATCCCCCTCTATCCATCCCTCTATCCCCCTCTATCGCCCCTCTATCCATCCCTCTATCCCCCTCTATCGCCACTCTATCACCCTCTATCCCCCTCTATCGCCCTCTATCCCCCTCTATCGCCCCTCTATCCCCCTCGATCGCCCCTCTATCCCCCTCTATCGCCCCTCTATCCCCCCTCTATCCCCCTCCCTCCCCTCTATCGCCCCTCTATCCCCCTCTATCCCCGCTCTATCCCCCTCTATCCCCCTCTATCGCCCCTCTATCCCCACTCTATCCCCCTCTATCCCCCTCTATACCCCCTCTATCCCCCTCTATCCCCCTCTATCGCCCCTCTATCGTCACTCTATCCCCCTCTATCCCCTCTATCCCCCCTCTATCGCCTCTCTATCCCCCTCTATCCCCCTCTATCCCCTCTATCCCCCTCTATCGCCTCTCTATCCCCCTCTATCCCCCTCTATCCCCCTCTATCCCCCTCTATCCCCCTCGATCGCCCCTCTATCCCCCTCTATCCCCCTCTATCCCCCTCTATCCCCCTCGATCGCCCCTCTATCGCCTCTCTATCCCCCTCTATCCCCCTCGATCGCCCCTCTATCCCCCCTCTATCCCCCTCTATCCCCCTCTATCCCCCTCTAACCATCCCTCTATCCCCCTCTATCGCCCCTCTATCTCAGTTCTCTAGGCACCCCCCAAAAAAATGTTGTTCCTTGCTGAAACAAGCAAAGATGTTGTAGCAAACTAGTCTTTGGTTGCCTAGGCAACACCACACATAGAAATTGAAATGATTAGTACAGACTAGAAGAAAAAAAAAAAACAGTTCCTCTCCTTTCTACCTAACTTCCCCTTCATTTCCCCTAGGTCCCCACTCAGCCTATCGTAGCCCTTTCCATTCCCAACCAATCAGAGCACTTGGAAACTTGCATTTGGACACCGCACCCAAAGTATATTTAAAGGGAGAAGAAGATGCACGTACATCACGTGAATTACCACTCCATAAGTTTGCGGCCATATTTTCTACTGGTTTCGTTTTACTAGTCTGTAATGTAAGTGTGTTGTCAATACTGCTCTGCATATTGATATATATATATATATATATATATATATAGATAAGTGATTATTACTTGTATTGGTTGTACAGGGGGTTTAATGCAGAAGTTTATTGCTGGTAGGGCAGCACTTCTCAATGTAAGTCATTTACTGTTACTGTTGCACGTTGTAATTTACGACTTTGGGGCTCCAGGCAAATCAGATAACATCTTCAGCCTGTCAGATTCAGATGACAGCTTCACCAGAGAGAGAGGAGGTGGGGGGGGCATAAATCTTTCTGTTGTCTAGTCGAGTAATTGGTTTATTTCTCTCCTGTTCTTTCTCTCTCTCAGGTTTATCGTTTAGGTTCCTGTTAATAATAGCTGTGTTTTAATAGTGTATTGATTATGGTTATTCATTCATGTGTATATAGCCTATTTATATTGCATATTTATAATTCTTTCATTAATACAGTTTACATGTTGTGCATATTCTTGACTTATAGAGCCACAACAGTTCAAGATCCATTTTAAATAACCAAAGTGTGCATGTGTGTGTGTGTGTGTGTGCGTGTGTGTGTGTGTGTGTGTGTGGGGGGTGTCTGTGTATGTATGTGTGTGTGTGTGTGTGTGTGTGTGTGTGTGTGTGTGTGTGTGTGTGTGTGTGTGTGTGTGTGTGTGTGTGTGTGTGTGTGTGTGTGTGTGTGTGTGTGTGTGTGAGTGTCTGTGTATGTATGTGTTTGTGTGTGTGTGTGTGTGTGTGTGTGTGTCTGTGTGTCTGTGTGTGTGTGTGTGTGTGTGTGTGTGTGTGTGTGTGTGTGTGTGTGTGTGTGTGTCTGTGTGTCTGTGTGTGTGTGTGTGTGTGTCTGTGTGTGTGTGTGTGTGTGTGTGTGTGTGTGTGTGTCTGTGTCTGTGTGTGTGTGTGTGTGTGTGTGTGTGTGTGTGTGTGTGTGTGTGTGTGTGTGGTGACGAAGAAAAGGAATAAACCCCTTGAAAGGAGAAGTATCCGTACTCTTCTAGCCAGACAGCCTGTAGTGACACAGGAAGTAGACAGCAGGTGACAGAGGAAGTAGACAGCAGGTGACAGAGGTCAACCAGCTCAGACGAACTCCAGCTAGCCGTGTTCAAATGGTCCTTTGAGCCGGATTCTGACGTGGCTAGAGAGAAGATGTTCCAGTACCCAGAAGAGGAGTTGGAAGTTATCCTGCAATTCCCCAAAGCCTTATGGGGCTGTCGTCATCACCCACAACCCCCCACACACACAGAATCCCAGAGGAATGATGAGCTGAGGCCTGTGTCAAGGCCCTCCCGGCTGGAGCTATTGTCCCGCCGTGGGAGTACCACACCTGCCGCTACTTCCCGAGACAGCCAGACTACTCTCCTGAGAGACAGTACTCCAGGGCCACCAGCAGCCTCCACTAAGTCCCGAGGTGGCCCAGCTATTCACCAGGTCGACGTCATTCCAGGTCCCCCCAGCTGGAGCCTACGTCGTATCTGCAAGAGCGTCGGCATCACCACTTCCTGACATCCTGGCATCACCACTTCCTGGCATCACCACATCCTGGCATCACCACTCCCTGGCATCACCACTTCCTGACATCCTGGCATCACCATTTCCTGGCATCACCACTTCCTCACATCACCACTTCCTGGCATCACCACTTCCTGACATCCTGGCATCACCACTTCCTGACATCCTGGCATCACCACTTCCTGACATCCTGGCATCACCATTTCCTGGCATCACCACTTCCTGACATCACCACTTCCTGACATCCTGGCATCACCACTTCCTGACATCCTGGCATCACCATTTCCTGGCATCACCACTTCCTGACATCACCACTTCCTGGCATCACCACTTCCTGGCATCACCACACCATCGCAATAAATGTATTTTAGACAGGTCTAAAGAAACATGATATGAAGAAAATGTATTCTATTTCAGAAGAACAGAATAGCATACTCTGAGTTGTCCCTATATGCAACGTCTGCTTCCAGCTCACACTCTCGAACACATAGATCCCCTGAACGCAGCTCATTCTCCAGATCCCAATCACCTGAATTCTAGTCACCTGTTCACACACCTGTAGGTCATTATCAAACACTATTTAGTTCTGTTCTTTGCACCCCGTCACTGTGAGGTATTGTTTGTTTTGTGACACACG
>NC_056429.1:4903033-4928033 GCF_018296145.1 Oncorhynchus tshawytscha | reverse complement strand
GTAACCGAGTGGATCACATGCAGCGACCAAAAAAAAAAAAAAAAAAAAACGACTCAGAAAAAGAGGGAAACGAAGCGGTCTTCTGGTCAGACTCCGGAGACGGGCACATCGTGCACCACTCCCTAGCATTCTTCTTGCCAATGTCCAGTCTCTTGACAACAAGGTTGATGAAATCCGAGCAAGGGTAGCATTCCAGAGGGACATCAGAGACTGTAACGTTCTCTGCTTCACGGAAACATGGCTCACTGGAGAGACGCAATCCGAAGCGGTGCAGCCAGCGGGTTTCTCCACGCATCGCGCCGACAGAAACAAACATCTCTCTGGTAAGAAGACGGGCGGGGGCGTATGCCTTATGGCCAACGTGACATGGTGTGATGAAGGAAACATACAGGAACTCAAATCCTTCTGTTCACCTGATTTAGAATTCCTCACAATCAAATGTAGACCGCATTATCTACCAAGAGAATTCTCTTCGATTATAATCACAGCCGTATATATCCCCCCAAGCAGACACATCGATGGCTCTGAACGAACTTTATTTAACTCTCTGCAAACTGGAAACGATTTATCCGGAGGCTGCATTCATTGTAGCTGGGGATTTTAACAAGGCTAATCTGAAAACAAGACTCCCTAAATTTTATCAGCATATTGATTGCGCAACCAGGGGTGGAAAGACCCTGGATCATTGTTACTCTAACTTCCGCGACGCATATAAGGCCCTGCCCCGCCCCCTTTCGGAAAAGCTGACCACGACTCCATTTTGTTGATCCCTGCCTACAGACAGAAACTAAAACAAGAAGCTCCCACGCTGAGGTCTGTCCAACGCTGGTCCGACCAAGCTGACTCCACACTCCAAGACTGCTTCCATCACGTGGACTGGGAGATGTTTCGTATTGCGTCAGACAACAACATTGACGAATACGCTGATACGGTGTGCGAGTTCATTAGAACGTGCGTTGAAGATGTCGTTCCCATAGCAACGATTAAAACATTCCCTAACCAGAAACCGTGGATTGATGGCAGCATTCGTGTGAAACTGAAGGCGCGAACCACTGCTTTTAATCAGGGCAAGGTGTCTGGTAACATGACTGAATACAAACAGTGCAGCTATTCCCTCCGCAAGGCTATCAAACAAGCTAAGCGCCAGTACAGAGACAAAGTAGAATCTCAATTCAACGGCTCAGACACAAGAGGTATGTGGCAGGGTCTACAGTCAATCACGGACTACAGGAAGAAACCCAGCCCAGTCTCGGTCCAGGATGTCTTGCTCCCAGGCAGACTAAATAACTTTTTGCCCGCTTTGAGGACAATACAGTGCCACTGACACGGCCTGCAACGGAATCATGCGGTCTCTCCTTCACTGCAGCCGAAGTGAGTAAGACATTTAAACGTGTTAACCCTCGCAAGGCTGCAGGCCCAGACGGCATCCCCAGCCGCGCCCTCAGAGCATGCGCAGACCAGCTGGCCGGTGTGTTTACGGACATATTCAACCAATCCCTATACCAGTCTGCTGTTCCCACATGCTTCAAGAGGGCCACCATTGTTCCTGTTCCCAAGAAAGCTAAGGTAACTGAGCTAAACGACTACCGCCCGTAGCACTCACATCCGTCATCATGAAGTGCTTTGAGAGACTAGTCAAGGACCATATCACCTCCACCCTACCTGACACCCTTGACCCACTCCAATTTGCTTACCGCCCAAATAGGTCCACAGACGATGCAATCTCAACCACACTGCACACTGCCCTAACCCATCTGGACAAGAGGAATACCTATGTGAGAATGCTGTTCATCGACCCAGCTCGGCATTCAACACCATAGTACCCTCCAAGCTCGTCATCAAGCTCGAGACCCTGGGTCTCGACCCCGCCCTGTGCAACTGGGTACTGGACTTCCTGACGGGCCGCCCCAGGTGGTGAGGGTAGGCAACAACATCTCCTCCCCGCTGATCCTCAACACTGGGGCCCCACAAGGGTGCGTTCTGAGCCCCCTCCTGTACTCCCTGTTCACCCACGACTGCGTGGCCATGCACGCCTCCAACTCAATCATCAAGTTTGCGGACGACACAACAGTGGTAGGCTTGATTACCAACAACGACGAGACGGCCTACAGGGAGGAGGTGAGGGCCCTCGGAGTGTGGTGTCAGGAAAATAACCTCACACTCAACGTCAACAAAACTAAGGAGATGATTGTGGACTTCAGGAAACAGCAGAGGGAACACCCCCATCCACATCGATGGAACAGTAGTGGAGAGGGTAGCAAGTTTTAAGTTCCTCGGCATACACATCACAGACAAACTGAATTGGTCCACTCACACAGACAGCATCGTGAGGAAGGCGCAGCAGCGCCTCTTCAACCTCAGGAGGCTGAAGAAATTCGGCTTGTCACCAAAAGCACTCACAAACTTCTACAGATGCACAATCGAGAGCATCCTGGCGGGCTGTATCACCGCCTGGTATGGCAACTGCACCGCCCTCAACCGTAAGGCTCTCCAGAGGGTAGTGAGGTCTGCACAACGCATCACCGGGGCAAACTACCTGCCCTCCAGGACACCTACACCACCCGATGCTACAGGAAGGCCATAAAGATCATCAAGGACATCAACCACCCGAGCCACTGCCTGTTCACCCCGCTGTCATCCAGAAGGCGAGGTCAGTACAGGTGCATCAAAGCTGGGACCGAGAGACTGAAAAACAGCTTCTATCTCAAGGCCATCAGACTGTTAAACAGCCACCACTAACATTGAGTGGCTACTGCCAACACACTGTCAATGACACTGACTCTACTCCAGCCACTTTAATAATGGGAATTGATGGGAAATGATGTAAATATATCACTAGCCACTTTAAACAATGCTACCTTATATAATGTTACTTACCCTACATTGTTCATCTCATATGCATACGTAGATACTGTACTCTATATCATCGACTGCATCCTTATGTAATACATGTATCACTAGCCACTTTAACTATGCCACTTGGTTTACATACTTATCTCATATGTATATACTGTACTCGATATCATCTACTGTATCTTGCCTATGCTGCTCTGTACCATCACTCATTCATATATCCTTATGTACATATTCTTTATCCCCTTACACTGTGTATAAGACAGTAGTTTTTTTTTGGAATTGTTAGTTAGATTACTTGCTCGTTATTACTGCATTGTCGGAACTAGAAGCACAAGCATTTCGCTACACTCGCATTAACATCTGCTAACCATGTGTATGTGACAAATAAAATTTGATTTGATTTGATTTGATTTGATTTGACACACACACACACACACACACACAAGCAGGCACACACACACACACACAAAAGCAAGCACACACACACACACGCACACACACAAGCAGGCACACACACACACACACGCACACACACGCAGGCACACACACACACACACACACATAACCGCACTTATACACGCACGCACACACACACACACACACACACACACACACACACACACGCACACACACACACACACACAAGAACACTAATCAAATAGTGTTTTATCTAAATCTTGCAGATGAGATTTAAAAACCATATTTGTCTATAATTGGTCTCTGGGGACAGACGTTAGCTGGCCATCGTGGATGCTCAGATTAGCCTACGATGCAAATCTAAAACCTGTCATTGACAAGTATGTTGTTATTAGCACATCCTGAAAAAAAAAACTTGCTTGAATAATTTGCTTGAATAATTTGCATATATTTGGGGATGTGAACACTCAGTTTGATTGACCTGAGGAAAAGCCTTGGAAATTGGGATATATATTCAGAGTGTGACCTGCCATTGACAAAACAGCAAAACTTCAGTGAATTCAAATCAGCGGTGAACTTGAGTATTGTAAATGGCTAATGCAGTACAGTATAATGCTAATATTATTCAAATAATAATCAGTGAAGATGACTGTTGTACTGTATGACTGATGTACTGTATGCCTGTTGTACTGTATGCCTGTTGTACTGTATGACTGATGTACTGTATGACTGATATACTGTATGACTGATGTACTGTATGACTGATGTACTGTATGACTGATGTACTGTATGACTGATATACTGTATGACTGATGTACTGTATGACTGATGTACTGTATGCCTGTTGTACTGTATGATTGATGTACTGTATGACTGATGTACTGTATGACTGATGTACTGTATGACTGTTGTACTGTATGACTGATGTACTGTATGACTGATGTACTGTATGACTGATGTACTGTATGACTGTTGTACTGTATGACTGATGTACTGTATAACTGTTGTACTGTATGACTGATGTACTGTATGACTGATATACTGTATGACTGATGTACTGTATGACTACAGTACTGTATGGCTGTTGTACTGTATGACTACAGTACTGTATGACTGATATACTGTATGACTGATGTACTGTATGACTACTGTACTGTATGACTGATATACTGTATGACTGATGTACTGTATGACTGATATACTGTATGACTGATGTACTGTATGACTGATGTACTGTATGACTGATGTACTGTATGACTGATGTACTGTATGACTGATGTACTGTATGACTGATGTACTGTATAACTGTTGTACTGTATGACTACTGTACTGTATGACTGATGTACTGTATGACTGATATACTATATGACTGATGTACTGTATGACTGTTGTACTGTATGACTGTTGTACTGTATGACTACTGCAGCATGTCTCTGGACCCACTCACTGTCTCAGTCATACGCTGGACCTAGTTTTGTCCCATGGAATAAATGTTGTGGATCTTAATGTTTTTCCTCATAATCCTGGACTATCGGACCACCATTTTATTACGTTTGCAATTGCAACAAATAATCTGATTTGATTTGATTTTGATTTACTGTCTTGCGAGCGGCGAATAGAGGTCTTCACAGATCCACATGTTCCTTGAATACCCGAGACTCGATCTGAAACCCGAGACTCGATCTGAAACCCGAGACTCGATCTGAAACTCGAGACTCGATCTGAAACCCGAGACTCGATCTGAAACCCGAGACTCGATCTGAAACCCGAGACTCGATCTGAAACCCGAGACTCGATCTGAAACCCGAGACTCGATCTGAAACCTGTGCAGGATGAGTGCCTTAACTACTGCAGCTTCACCCGTTCTGATGCCCAGTCAAGACAGGTACTACGTAATCATAAAGGATGATGGGTAACTGAGCTATGGTAGCTATTCGTCGACAACGTCGTGAACCGGCTTGGTTAGTTGCTGTCTCTCGTCTCTCCCTCCCTCGTCCCTGTTCACAGTGTCACTCGCTCACATTCACAGTAGCCTACACACACATATAGCTACTGACCCTGGAACTGTCCCTGTATATATCTATATCTACTGTATATATCTACTGACCCTGTATATATCTACTGACCCTGTATAAATCTACTGACCCTGGAACTGTCCCTGTATATAGCTACTGACCCTGGATATGTGTGTGTGTCTGTGTGTGTGTGTGTGTGTGTGTGTGTGTGTGTGTGTGTGTGTGTGTGTGTGTGTGTGTGTGTGTGTGTGTGTAATTTGCTACAAGCATGACCACTCATTACATATTCCATCATGCTCAGCCAAAGATACACACCGTCACACACAATACAGTTCCTGAGCAGTACAAAACAGAGTGAATTTCTGACAGTCAAGAACAAGCTATCAAGGGTACCTCATGTATCATTCAACACCCTCATCGCATTTTATTAAGGTGAGGAGAGAGAGAGATAATGAGAGGGAGTACTGGAGGGAAGAGAGGACAGGGACGGAGGGGAGGAGAGGAGAGAGAGTGAGGGAGGGAGATGGTGAAAGAATAGACGAGTTTAAAATAGAATTCAAAATTTAAAAAAAAAGAGAGACAGCCAACCGGGAAGAGAAGAAATACGAGGCGAAAAGAGGAGATGAGATGAGAGGAGATGAGAGGAGTGGAGAGGAAAGGAGACAAGAGGAGAGGAGGGGAGAGGAGGGATGGCAATCGAGACAAAGACAGAGGAGAGAGGAGAGAAGAGGAGATGAGAGGAGGGGAGAGAAGAGGAAAGGAGAAGAGAGGAGAAAAGAGGAGAGGAGAGGATAGGATAGGATAGGATAGGATAGGAGAGGAGAGGAGAGGAGAGGAGAGGAGAGGAGAGGATAGGAGAGGAGAGAGGAGAGGAGAGGGAGAGGAGAGGAGAGGAGAGGAGAGGATAGGATAGGATAGGATAGGATAGGAGAGGAGAGGAGAGGAGAGGAGAGGAGAGGATAGGAGAGGAGAGGAGAGGAGAGGAGAGGGAGAGGAGAGGAGAGGAGAGGATGCCAGGAGCGAGAGAGAGAGTGTGTGTGTGAGGTGGTGAAGTGTGGAGCATAAAGAGAGGGATGAGTGACAGGTGGTCCCAGGTGGCTGGGCTGTGAAAACAGGCCCATTCTCCCTCCTCTGCGAGCCTTTAGCTGGCTCTCTGCTGACTGCTTCAAACACCCTGTGATGTGATAGGCATGGAGCCTCCTGGCCCCAGGACTCAGACTGCACAGACTACAGACACTCGGTCTTCAATACCACCACCATAACAACACACACACACACACTGTAGAATACTATATTGCATACTGTAGTATCCCTCGATCATGTGTAGTACTTACTATCGAATGTTGTAGTATAATGTAGAACACTATAATAAATACTACAGTAATGTCCGCCAAAACACACTATAGTGTTTAAATTGTGCAGTATTTAGCAATCATAATAACAATCTGGTAGCAACAGCTGTGTGTGTGTGTGTGTGTGTGTGTGTGTGTGTGTGTGTGTGTGTGTGTGTGTGTGTGTGTGTGTGTGTGTGTGTGTGTGTGTGCTAAATTGCCGAGAATCAGAGCAGGTGGTCAGTCCACTTGGAAGTGTTCAGAAGTCTGATGGTTTGTAGATAGAAACTGTCTCTGAGTCTGTTGGTATCAGACCTCATGCTCTGATACAGTCTGATGGTTTGTAGATAGAAACTGTCTCTGAGTCTGTTGGTATCAGACCTCATGCTCTGATACAGTCTGATGGTTTGTAGATAGAAACTGTCTCTGAGTCTGTTGGTATCAGACCTCATGCTCTGATACAGTCTGATGGTTTGTAGATAGAAACTGTCTCTGAGTCTGTTGGTATCAGACCTCATCCTCCGGTACCGTCTGCCCCAACAGTAAGGGAGTGAACAGCTCGTGGCTGGAGAGGGGGCGGGGGGCTGCAGGCCTTCCTCAGGCACTGTTTTGAGTAGATGTCCTGGATGGGTGGGAGCACGATCCCAGTGATGTACTGGTCCGTCTTTACCACCCACTGGAGGGCCACGGTCCCAGTGATGTACTGATCCGTCTTCACCACCCACTGGAGGGCCGCGGTCCCAGTGATGTACTGGTCCGTCTTCACCACCCACTGGAGGGCCGCGGTCCCAGTGATGTACTGGTCCGTCTTCACCACCCACTGGAGGGCCACGGTCCCAGTGATGTACTGGTCCGTCTCCAATACCCACCGGAGGGCCTTGCGGTCATGGACGGAGCAATTCCCGTACCAAGCCGTGAGGTAACCGGTCAGGATGCTCTCGATGGTGCAGCGGTACTATTTGGAGAGTACCAGGAAGTAGAGATGCTGTTTCCACCCTCTTGACAAGAGTGGTGGTGTCGTTGGTCCAAGTCATTGGTTATGTGGACGCCGAGGAACTTAAAAGTACAGTCCCGTTGATGTGGATCAGGACGTGATTCTCCTGAAGTCAACATATAAACTATAGTATATACTACAGTTGAATTTTTTACAACAGTATTTATACTTTAGTTAACTGTAAATACTACAGTTGAATTTTTTACAACAGTATTTATACTATAGTTAACTGTAAATACTACAGTATACGACAGTAAATACTACAGTATACGACAGTAAATACTACAGTATACTACAGTAAATACTACAGTAAATACTACAGTATACGGCAGTAAATATCACAGTATACTAGAGTAAATACTACAGTATACTACAGTAAATACTACAGTACATACTACAGTATACTACAGTAAATACTACAGTACATACTACAGTATACTACAGTAAATACTACAGTATACGACAGTAAATACTACAGTATACTAGAGTAAATTCTACAGTATGTACCCTGAGTGTACAAAACATTATGAACACCTTCCTAATAATGAGTTGCAACACCTATCAGACTGGACCACTTCGTTAACCACAAGTATATGGAATAGAAATCCCAATGACTCATTTTAGTAGCAACACTTACGTTCTAACACAGTGACGGAACTAATACCCATTTAAATCAAATAGACAGCTGGTCTTAAAATGAGATAATTGCCTTCATCCTCATCTTTTGTTCCCTCTCATAAAAACATAATTATAATCGTGATCGTCATCTTAACAGCAATAAAATCTGATTGTGTTTGTTGTTACAACAATCAAAAGGTTTGATGTTGTCTTTCCATACTCGAGTATTCAGCCCAAAGAGTGTTTCCAGTGAAGGACATTGCATACTCTGATCAAGCTTAGTATTGCCAGTAGAACCAGGAGCAGGATGAGGTCAGACAGGTCTTCCTGAATGGCAAAGAGCCACTGCTGCCTGTTCTGTTCTGATCTGATCTGCTGCCTGTTCTGTTTTGATCTGATCTGCTGCCTGTTCTGTTCTGATCTGATCTGATCTGCTGCCTGTTCTGTTATGATCTGATCTGTTCTGCTGCCTGTTCTGTTCTGATCTGATCTGCTGCCTGTTCTGTTCTGATCTGTTCTGCTGCCTGTTCTGATCTGATCTGATTTGCTGCCTGTTCTATTCTGATCTGATCTGATCTGTTCTGCTGCCTGTTCTGTTCTGATCTGCTGCCTGTTCTGTTCTGATCTGATCTGCTGCCTGTTCTGATCTGCTGCCTGTTCTGTTCTGATCTGATCTGCTGCCTGTTCTCTTGTGATCTGTTCTGCTGCTTGTTCTGTTCTGATCTGTTCTGCTGCCTGTTCTGTTCTGATCTGATCTGTTCTGATCTGTTCTGCTCCCTGTTCTGTTCTGCCAGATGTTAACACCAGGGCACCAGGTACACCAACAGACTTCCACTGGCCTCAAAACACCACCTTCAGACCACCATCAGACCACCATCAGACCTTCGGACCACCTTCAGACCACCATCAGACCACCTTCAGACCTTCAGACCACCTTCAGACCACTTTCAGACCACCATCAGACCACCTTCAGACCTTCAGACCACCATCAGACCACCATCAGACCTTCAGACCACCTTCAGACCACCATCAGACCACCATCAGACCACCTTCAGACATTCAGACCACCTTCGGACCACCATCAGACCACCATCAGACCACCATCAGACCTTCAGACCACCTTCAGACCACCATCAGACCACCATCAGACCACCTTCAGACTTTCAGACCACTTTCAGACCACCTTCAGACCACCTTCAGACGACTTTCAGACCACACAAATCTTCCAGGGCTCAGATGGAACAGAGCCAAGCGAGAGCAGAGGAAGCGAGGAGCTTCGAGGTTCATGATAATCATGAATGGGTCCTGGTCAATAAAATAAAGTGCCCTATATAGGGAATAGGGTGCTATGGGCCCTGGTCTAAAGTAGTGCACTATATAGGGAATAGGCTGCTCATGGGCTCTGGTCTAAAGTAGTGCACTACATAGGGAATAGGGTGCCATTTAGGGCGCACCCATGACTGTCCAAATTATTCAAATGAATCAGTTGCCAAAACCCCAAAATTAACAGCAACACTTCCTGAAAACAAAATGTCTTGTTGTTTATGAAGTTAACCTATGAATCACATAACTGGCACGGACCCACATGCTTGGTTGGTTGGATGAGACAGACATGTGTCCTGCTTCAGGCTAACACTGGTATCTTTAAACAGCAGACAGCTTTCAATTACTTAGATTTTTTTATTTGAACTTATCATTTACAGGTCCCTGGTTCAATTGTTTGCTCAATCCAAGATTTTTTTTTAAGTATGGGGACACAAAGAGCTGAAAGATTTTATGTTAAGTATGGGGACACAAAGAGCTTCAAGCTCTTCACTATCCAAATGAATCAGTTGCCAAAACACAAACATGAACAGCAACACTCCTTGAAAACAAAATGTCTTGTTATCTATGAAGTTAACCTATGAATCACAAAGAGAACTGGCACGGACCCACATGCTTGGTTGGTTGGATGAGACAGACACGTGTCCTGCTTCAGGCTAACACTGGTATCTTTAAACAGCAGACAGCTTTCAATTACTTAGATTTGAGAAATATGAATTTGTCATTTTAACTACTTACTGTACATGTTACTGATTCACCTGTTGGCTTTTATGGTTAATTTGGAACCTTTTCACACACATTGAAATATATAAATGTTTATTTTGATGTGATTTTAATGGTTCAACTTATGGCATGGTCTGATATTAAAAAATGCGAAAATCCCTGGCAGAGATTTGCTTCGCGTTTTATCAACGGTTTCTGGGGAACTTTTATCCATGACCAATATACTATATTATTAATTCATATTATATTTTGTATTATTATTATTAATAATAATATTATAATATATATCTATATGCATCCACTATATCTTTGACTCTACAATGGAACAAATTAACAACGAGAGGCTGTCTATGCACGTTTATGCAAATGAAGTCAGTATATAAAGCTACTGCTTTAATAAATGCATAGAGACGTGCGTAACATGGGAGAATAGAGGAGATCAAGAGATGGAGAACACCAGGGAGGAGGAAATACTGCTGTCGACAGACTCTGTCAGGTGATGTAATGAGAGACAGTAGGTCTACTCTGTCAGGTGATGTAATGAGAGACAGTAGATCTACTCTGTCAGGTGATGTAATGAGAGACAGTAGGTCTACTCTGTCAGGTGATGTAATGAGAGACAGTAGATCTACTCTGTCAGGTGATGTAATGAGAGACAGTAGGTCTACTCTGTCAGGTGATGTAATGAGAGACAGTAGGTCTACTCTGTCAGGTGATGTAATGAGAGACAGTAGGTCTACTCTGTCAGGTGATGTAATGAGAGACAGTAGGTCTACTCTGTCAGACAGTAGGTCTACTCTGTCAGGTGATGTAATGAGAGACAGTAGATCTACTCTGTCAGGTGATGTAATGAGAGACAGTAGGTCTACTCTGTCAGACAGTAGGTCTACTCTGTCAGACAGTAGGTCTACTCTGTCAGGTGATGTAATGAGAGACAGTAGGTCTACTCTGTCAGACAGTAGGTCTACTCTGTCAGGTGATGTAATGAGAGACAGTGGGTCTACTCTGTCAGACAGTAGGTCTACTCTGTCAGACAGTAGGTCTACTCTGTCAGGTGAGGTAATGAGAGACAGTGGGTCTACTCTGTCAGACAGTGGGTCTACTCTGTCAGACAGTAGGTCTACTCTGTCAGGTGAGGTAATGAGAGACAGTGGGTCTACTCTGTCAGACAGTAGATCTACTCTGTCAGGTGATGTAATGAGAGACAGTAGGTCTACTCTGTCAGGTGATGTAATGAGAGACAGTAGGTCTACTCTGTCAGGTGATGTAATGAGAGACAGTGGGTCTACTCTGTCAGACAGTAGGTCTACTCTGTCAGGTGATGTAATGAGAGACAGTAGGTCTACTCTGTCAGGTGATGTAATGAGAGACAGTAGGTCTACTCTGTCAGGTGATGTAATGAGAGACAGTAGGTCTACTCTGTCAGGTGATGTAATGAGAGACAGTAGGTCTACTCTGTCAGACAGTAGGTCTACTCTGTCAGGTGATGTAATGAGAGACAGTGGGTCTACTCTGTCAGACAGTAGGTCTACTCTGTCAGGTGATGTAATGAGAGACAGTAGGTCTACTCTGTCAGGTGATGTAATGAGAGACAGTAGGTCTACTCTGTCAGGTGAGGTAATGAGAGACAGTGGGTCTACTCTGTCAGACAGTAGGTCTACTCTGTCAGGTGATATAATGAGAGACAGTGGGTCTACTCTGTCAGACAGTAGATCTACTCTGTCAGGTGATGTAATGAGAGACAGTAGGTCTACTCTGTCAGGTGATGTAATGAGAGACAGTAGGTCTATTCTGTCAGGTGATGTAATGAGAGACAGTAGATCTACTCTGTCAGGTGATGTAATGAGAGACAGTAGGTCTACTCTGTCAGGTGATGTAATGAGAGACAGTAGATCTACTCTGTCAGGTGAGGTAATGAGAGACAGTAGGTCTACTCTGTCAGGTGATGTAATGAGAGACAGTAGGTCTACTCTGTCAGGTGAGGTAATGAGAGACAGTAGGTCTACTCTGTCAGGTGATGTAATGAGAGACAGTAGATCTACTCTGTCAGGTGATGTAATGAGAGACAGTAGGTCTACTCTGTCAGGTGAGGTAATGAGAGACAGTAGGTCTACTCTGTCAGGTGATGTAATGAGAGACAGTAGATCTACTCTGTCAGGTGATGTAATGAGAGACAGTAGGTCTACTCTGTCAGGTGATGTAATGAGAGACAGTAGGTCTACTCTGTCAGGTGATGTAATGAGAGACAGTGGGTCTACTCTGTCAGGTGATGTAATGAGAGACAGTAGATCTACTCTGTCAGGTGAGGTAATGAGAGACAGTAGGTCTACTCTGTCAGGTGATGTAATGAGAGACAGTAGATCTACTCTGTCAGGTGATGTAATGAGAGACAGTAGGTCTACTCTGTCAGGTGATGTAATGAGAGACAGTGGGTCTACTCTGTCAGGTGAGGTAATGAGAGACAGTAGGTCTACTCTGTCAGGTGATGTAATGAGAGACAGTAGGTCTACTCTGTCAGGTGATGTAATGAGAGACAGTAGATATACTCTGTCAGGTGATGTAATGAGAGACAGTAGATCTACTCTCAGGTGATGTAATGAGAGACAGTAGGTCCGGTGATGTAATGAGAGACAGTAGGTCTATTCTGTCAGGTGAGGTAATGAGAGACAGTAGGTCTACTCTGTCAGGTGATGTAATGAGAGACAGTGGGTCTACTCTGTCAGGTGAGGTAATGAGAGACAGTAGGTCTACTCTGTCAGGTGAGGTAATGAGAGACAGTAGGTCTACTCTGTCAGGTGATGTAATGAGAGACAGTAGGTCTACTCTGTCAGGTGATGTAATGAGAGACAGTAGATCTACTCTGTCAGGTGATGTAATGAGAGACAGTAGGTCTACTCTGTCAGGTGATGTAATGAGAGACAGTAGGTCTACTCTGTCAGGTGATGTAATGAGAGACAGTAGGTCTACTCTGTCAGGTGATGTAATGAGAGACAGTGGGTCTACTCTGTCAGGTGAGGTAATGAGAGACAGTAGGTCTACTCTGTCAGGTGATGTAATGAGAGACAGTAGGTCTACTCTGTCAGGTGAGGTAATGAGAGACAGTAGGTCTACTCTGTCAGACAGTAGGTCTACTCTGTCAGGTGATGTAATGAGAGACAGTAGGTCTACTCTGTCAGGTGATGTAATGAGAGACAGTAGATCTACTCTGCCAGGTGATGTAATGAGAGACAGTAGGTCTACTCTGTCAGGTGATGTAATGAGAGACAGTAGGTCTACTCTGTCAGGTGATGTAATGAGAGACAGTAGATCTACTCTGTCAGGTGATGTAATGAGAGACAGTAGATCTACTCTGTCAGGTGATATAATGAGAGACAGTAGATCTACTCTGTCAGGTGATGTAATGAGAGACAGTAGATATACTCTGTCAGGTGATGTAATGAGAGACAGTAGATCTACTCTGTCAGGTGATGTAATGAGAGACAGTAGGTCAGGTGATGTAATGAGAGACAGTAGGTCTATTCTGTCAGGTGATGTAATGAGAGACAGTAGATCTACTCTGTCAGGTGATGTAATGAGAGACAGTAGGTCTACTCTGTCAGGTGATGTAATGAGAGACAGTAGATCTACTCTGTCAGGTGATGTAATGAGAGACAGTAGGTCAGGTGATGTAATGAGAGACAGTAGGTCTACTCTGTCAGGTGATGTAATGAGAGACAATAGATCTACTCTGCCAGGTGATGTAATGAGAGACAGTAGGTCAGGTGATGTAATGAGAGACAGTAGGTCTACTCTGTCAGGTGATGTAATGAGAGACAATAGATCTACTCTGCCCGGTGATGTAATGAGAGACAGTAGGTCTACTCTGTCAGGTGATGTAATGAGAGACAGTAGGTCTACTCTGTCAGGTGATGTAATGAGAGACAGTAGGTCTACTCTGTCAGGTGATGTAATGAGAGACAGTAGGTCTACTCTGTCAGGTGATGTAATGAGAGACAGTAGGTCTACTCTGTCAGGTGATGTAATGAGAGACAGTAGGTCTACTCTGTCAGGTGATGTAATGAGAGACAGTAGGTCTACTCTGTCAGGTGATGTAATGAGAGACAGTAGGTCTACTCTGTCAGGTGATGTAATGAGAGACAGTAGGTCTACTCAGTCAGATGATGCAATGCGAGACAGTAGGTTTAGGTTTGATAAAGCACTAAATAAACTTCAGTTAGTGTTAAACACGGCTGCTAGTATCTTGACTAGAACCAACACATTTGTTCATAATGCTCCAGTGCTAGCCTCTCTACACTGGCTTCCTGTCAAGGCAAGGGCTGATTTCAAGGTTTTACTGCTAACCTACAAAGCATTACACGGGCTTGCTACTACCTATCTCTCTGATTTGGTCCTGCCGTACATACCTACACGTACGCTACGACCACAAGACGCAGGCCTCCTAACTGTTCCTAGAATGTCTAAGTAAACAGCTGGAGGCAGGGCTTTCTCCTATATTGCTCCATTTTTATGGAATGGTCTGCCTATCCATGTGAGAGACGCAAACTTGGTCTCAACCTTTAAGTCTTTACTGAAGACTCATCTCTTCAGTGGGTCATATGATTGAGTGTAGTCTGGCCCAGGAGAGTGAAAATGAAAGGCAAGGCACTGGAGCAACGAACCACCCTTGCTGTTTCTGCCTGGCCGGTTCCCCTCTCTCCACTGGGATTCTCTGCCTCTAACCCTATTACGGGGGCTGAGTCACTGGCTTACTGGTGCTCTTTCATGCCGTCCCTGGGAGGGGTGCGTCACTTGAGTGGGTTGAGTCACTGACGTGGTCTTCCTGTCCGGGTTGGCGCCCCCCCCCCCTGGGCTGTGCCGTGGCGGAGATCTTTGTGGGCTATACTCGGCCTTGTCTCAGGATGTTAAGTTGGTGGTTGAAGATATCCCTCTAGTGGTGTGTAGGCTGTGCTTTGGGAAAGTGGGTGGGGTTATACCCTGCCTGGTTGGTCATGTCCGGGGTGTCATCGGATGGGGCCACAGTGTCTCCCGACCCCTCTTGTCTCAGCCTTCAGTATTTATGCTGCAGTAGTTTATGTGTCGGGGGTCTGTTATATTTGGAGTATTTCTCCTGTCTTGTCCTGTGTGAATTTAAGTATGCTATCACTAGTTCTCTCTCTCTTTTCCCTCTTTCTTTCTTTCTTTCTTTCTTTCTTTCTTTCTTTCTTTCTTTCTCTCTCTCTCTCGGAGGACCTGAGCCCTAGGACCATGCCTCAGGGCTACCTGGCCTGATGACTCCTTGCTGTCCCCAGTCCACCTGGCCGTGCTGCTGCTCCAGTTTCAACTGTTCTGCTTGCGGCTATAGAACCCTGACCTGCTCACCGGACGTGCTACCTGTCCCAGACCTGCTGTTTTCAACTCTCTAGAGACAACAGGAGCGGTAGAGATACTCTTAATGATCGACTATGAAAAGCCAACTGACATTTACTCCTGAGGTGCTGACTTGTTGCACCCTCGACAACTACTGTGATTATTATTATTTGACCATGCTGGTCATCTATGAACGTTTGCATTTCGCTACACTCGCATTAACATCTGCTAACCATGTGTATGTGACAAATAAAATTTGATTTGATTTGATTTGAACATCTTGGCCGTGTTCTGTTATAATCTCCACCCGGCACAGCCAGAAGAGGACTGGCCACCCCTCATTTCCTGGTTCCTCTCTAGGTTTCTTCCTAGGTTTTGGCCTTTCTAGGGAGTTTTTCCTAGCCACCGTGCTTCTACACCTGCATTGCTTGCTGTTTGGGGTTTTAGACTGAGTTTCTGTACAGCACTTTGTGACATCAAATCAAAGTTTATTTGTCACGTGCGCCGAATACACCTTACAGTGAAATGCTTACTTACAGGCTTTAACCAACAGTGCGGGGGGGAAAAAGTATGTGTGTGTGTGTGTGTGTATGTGTTTGTATGTGTGTGTGTGTGTGTGTGTGTGTGTGTGTGTGTGTGTGTGTGTGTGTGTGTGTGTGTGTGTGTGTGTGTGTGTGTGTGTGTGTGTGGGGGGTAAGAAAATAAATTAAACAACAGTAAAAAGACATTTGAAAATACGAGTAGCAAGGCTATATACAGACACCGGTTAGTCAGGCTTAATGAGGTAGTATGTACATGTAGATGTGGTTAAAGTGACTATGCAGATATGATGAACAGAGAGTAGCAGAAGCCATAAGACTCCTGAACATTGTGTCCCCCCCACCCAACCCCTCTCGTTACGCTGCTGCTACTCTCTGTTTATCTTATATGCATAGTCACTTTAACTATACATTCATGTACATACTACCTCAATTGGCCTGACTAACCGGTGCTCCCACACATTGGCTAACCGGGCTATCTGCATTGTGTCCCACCACCCACCAACCCCTCTTTTTCTACAGGCAGACAGCCTGTAGAACCTTTTGAGGATCTCAGGACCCATGCCAAATATTTTTAGTTTCCTGAGGGGGGGCTTTATCGTGCCCTCTTCACGACTATCTTGGTGTGTTTGGACCATTCTAGTTTGTTGTTGATGTGGACACCAAGGAACTTGAAGCTCTCAACCTGCTCCACTACAGCCCCGTCGATGAGAATGGGGACGTGCTCGGTCCTCCTTTTCCTGAAGTCCACAATCATCTCCTTGGTCTTGGTTACATCAGCTGATGTAAGAAGTGCTTTATGAATACATTTGATTGATTGATTTATTCTGTCAGGGGATGTAATGAGAGACAGTAGATCTACTCTGTCAGGTGATGTAATGAGAGACAGTAGGTCTACTCTGTCAGGTGATGTAATGAGAGACAGTAGATCTACTCTGTCAGGTGATGTAATGAGAGACAGTAGATCTACTCTGCCAGGTGAGGTAATGAGAGACAGTAGATCTACTCTGTCAGCTGATGTAATGAGAGACAGTAGATCTACTCTGTCAGGTGATGTAATGAGAGACAGTAGATCTACTCTGTCAGGTGATGTAATGAGAGACAGTAGATCTACTCTGTCAGGTGATGTAATGAGAGACAGTAGATCTACTCTGTCAGGTGATGTAATGAGAGACAGTAGATCAACAAAGGGTCAGAATGTATGATGTCATAGTAGATCAACAAAGGGTCAGAATGTATGATGTCATAGTAGATCAACAAAGCATCAGAATGTATGATGTCATAGTAGATCAACAAAGGGTCAGAATGTATGATGTCTTAGTAGATCAACAAAGCATCAGAATGTATGATGTCATAGTAGATCAACAAAGGGTCAGAATGTATGATGTCTTAGTAGATCAACAAAGGGTCAGAATGTATGATGTCAGATACAGTACATGTGTTATTTGCTACTTCCTTTGTTCCTGGTTTATGCCCATCCCCTGGCAGTGTGGGTCGGGCACAATGATAATATGGTAGCCTAATATCATGGAAAACAGTTACGATGATAAATGTTTAATATAGGGATTTTATATACAGTATCATCCTAACCATTGCCCATGATATTAGGCTACCGTACTGCCATTGTGCCCAGTCCACACTGCCAGAGGACGGGGATAAACCAGGAACAAAGGAAGTATCAAATAACACATGTGTGATAAGGTGCATGTAAGTGGTAGGTGTAGGAGTCAGGCGCAGGAGAGCAGGGATGTCTGAGAAGTGTGTTATAATCAGACAGTCCACCAACACAGGAATGGCATGATCGAAAAGGTACAACACCCTCGACAACAGAGAACCCGTGCAAGCGCACGTAGGAACAAACACAAGGCAACAGGTTACAATTATACACACAGAAATGAATGCAAATGAAACCAGGTGTGAAAAACGAACCAAAGGAAGAAAAAAAAACAGAAAAGGAAGAAGGGATCGGTGATGGCTAGTAGACCGGCGACGCCGACCGCCGAGAGCCGCCCGAACAGGGAGAGGAGCCACCTTCGGTAGAAGTCGTGACAGCATGTACTACTGTATCATAGTAGATGATGACATCATAGTAGCTGATGATATCATAGTAGATGATGACATCATAGTAGATGACAACATCATAGTAGATGATGACATCATAGTAGCTGATGATATCATAGTAGATGATGACATCATAGTAGATGACGACATCATAGTAGATGGTCCACAGAAGGCTATAATGATAAAGAATCTGTATGCCCATTCCATTCACACAGTGATTAGGCCAAGTCACTCTATCCCAGAAACTGGTCCCCGTACTGTCACTGCGCCCAACTCATGCTGCTATGACACTGTATATACCCTTCAGACTGTCGTTACAATGTCCCTGGCTCTGTGACCGTAAGCCGCCCTCTGTCCTGTCAGTGTGCCCAGCCACCCTGCCAGAGGAAAAAAGGCTATGATACTGTATATGCCCTTCAAGCAGTCATAAGGCCACTACAAAGTCTGACTCTGCTCCCTGTACTATCTCCGACTCCAGTCCCTGTACTATCTCTGACTCTAGTCACTGTACTATCTCTGACTCTAGTCCCTGTACTATCTCTGACTCTAGTCCCTGTACTATCTCTGACTCTAGTCCCTGTACTATCTCTGACTCTGACTCTAGTCCCTGTACTATCTCTGACTCTAGTCCCTGTACTATCTCTGACTCTGAATATAGTCCCTGTACTATCTCTGACTCTAGTCCCTGTACTATCTCTGACTCTGACTCTAGTCACTGTACTATCTCTGACTCTAGTCCCTGTACTATCTCTGACTCTAGTCCCTGTACTATCTCTGACTCTGACTCTAGTCCCTGTACTATCTCTGATTCTAGTCCCTGTACTATCTCTGACTCTAGTCCCTGTACTATCTCTGATTCTAGTCCCTGTACTATCTCTGACTCTAGTCCCTGTACTATCTCTGACTCTAGTCCCTGTACTATCTCTGATTCTAGTCCCTGTACTATCTCTGATTCTAGTCCCTGTACTATCTCTGACTCTGCTCCCTGTACGATCTCTGATTCTAGTCCCTGTACTATATCTGACTCTAGTCCCTGTACTATCTCTGACTCTGACTCTAGTCCCTGTACTATCTCTGACTCTGAATATAGTCCCTGTACTATCTCTGACTCTAGTCCCTGTACTATCTCTGACTCTAGTCCCTGTACTATCTCTGACTCTGACTCTAGTCCCTGTACTATCTCTGACTCTAGTCCCTGTACTATCTCTGACTCTGAATATAGTCCCTGTACTATCTCTGACTCTAGTCCCTGTACTATCTCTGACTCTGACTCTAGTCACTGTACTATCTCTGACTCTAGTCCCTGTACTATCTCTGACTCTAGTCCCTGTACTATCTCTGACTCTGACTCTAGTCCCTGTACTATCTCTGATTCTAGTCCCTGTACTATCTCTGACTCTAGTCCCTGTACTATCTCTGATTCTAGTCCCTGTACTATCTCTGACTCTAGTCACTGTACTATCTCTGACTCTAGTCCCTGTACTATCTCTGACTCTAGTCCCTGTACTATCTCTGATTCTAGTCCCTGTACTATCTCTGATTCTAGTCCCTGTACTATCTCTGACTCTGCTCCCTGTACTATCTCTGATTCTAGTCCCTGTACTATCCCTGATTCTAGTCCCTGTCCAATTGAGACACACACTGTGCCCTGTGGCTCACATCATAGTAAATCCATCCACAGAAAGAAGGGCTATTAAAATCCTAATGATAACGTTGCTATATGGCCTCAGCCGTCACACTGGCAGTAGGTTATTAGGAAGTTACTGTATTTATCCCTGGTCTCCTTTACTGTCATTAGGTCATTAGGAAGTTCCTGTATTTATCCCTGGTCTCCTTTACTGTAATTAGGTCATTAGGAAGTTATTGTATTTATCCCTGGTCTCCTTTACTGTCATTAGGAAGTTACTGTATTTATCCCTGGTCTCCTTTACTGTCATTAGGTCATTAGGAAGGTACTGTATTTATCCCTGGTCTCCTTTACTGTCATTAGGAAGTTACTGTATTTATCCCTGGTCTCCTTTACTTTCATTAGGCCATTAGGAAGTTACTGTATTATCCCTGGTCTCCTTTACTGTCATTAGGCCATTAGGAAGTTACTGTATTTATCCCTGGTCTCATTTACTGTCATTAGGCCATTAGGGAGTTACTGTGTTTATCCCTGGTCTCCTTTACTGTTATTAGGCCATTAGGAAGTTACTGTATTTATCCCTGGTCTCCTTTACTGTAATTAGGAAGTTACTGTATTTATCCCTGGTCTCCTTTACTGTCATTAGGAAGTTACTGTATTTATCCCTGGTCTCCTTTACTGTAATTAGGAAGTTACTGTATTTATCCCTGGTCTCCTTTACTGTCATTAGGAAGTTCCTGTATTTATCCCTGGTCTCCTTTACTGCCATTAGGTCATTAGGAAGTTCCTGTGTTTATCCCTGGTCTCCTTTACTGTCATTAGGAAGTTACTGTATTTATCCCTGGTCTCCTTTACTGTCATTAGGTCATTAGGAAGTTCCTGTGTTTATCCCTGGTCTCCTTTACTGCCATTAGGTCATTAGGAAGTTACTGTATTTATCCCTGGTCTCCTTTACTGCCATTAGGTCATTAGGAAGTTACTGTATTTATCCCTGGTCTCCTTTACTGCCATTAGGTCATTAGGAATTTACTGTATTCATCCCTGGTCTCCTTTACTGTCATTAGGCCATTAGAAGTGCCACCCTGACCCAGTCTCTGTCCCTGGCTCAGTATTCCAGACAACTCTGGTCACTGCACTTGGTCCACACTTCCATACCAGATCATCAACACAAGACTATGATAGTGTATATGATCTTGATACTGTCATTAGGTCACTAGAAACGTATTATTCCCGGTCTTCTTTACCGTCATTATTGTCCCAGTGTGTTTCTCAGACAGACAGCTCTGTCCTTCTATTGTCTCATTGTCCACCCAAAGCTACCACGGGAAGGGACTCAGCTCACACTACAGCCTGAGGAGATGTCTGAGGCTTTTCAAGGTTCTGGGCTGGCACTGGGACAACTGCCCCCCCATACGCTCTATCCCTCCTCTTCCTGTCTCCCCTTCACTGGCCAAAGGAGCTGGTCAACTCCCCCATCCTCTCTTTTGCTCAGACAAGGTGCTGGCCTAGGACCAAGATAAGGTTGTTTTGGAAGATTTTTTGGCATAAGTTGCTGGGACCGCTGCTATCTGTCCAGTGATCCTCCCAACCGTTGCCAAAACAGCTCTGATGAGCTGCTTGGCATAGCTGCAGGCTTAGCTAGCACTGTTAGCTGCCTATCAACAGATGGGATGCTGCTTACTATTTAATGGTACTATTTAATGAAGCTGCCAGTTGAGGACTTGTCAGGCATCTGTTTCTCAAACTAGACTCTCTAATGTACTTGTCCTCTTGCTCAGTTGTGCACCGGGGCCTCCCACACCTCTTTCTATTCTTGTTAGAGCCAGTTTGCGCTGTTCTGTGAATGAAGTAGTACACAGCGTTGTACGAGATCTTCAGTTTCTTGGCAAATTCTCGCATGGAAAAGCCTTAATTTCTCAGAACAAGAATAGACTGACGAGTTTCAGAAGAAAGTTCTTTGTTTCTGGCCATTTTGAGCCTGTAATCGAACCCACAAATGTTGATTCTCCAGATACTCAACTAGTCTAAAGAAGGTCAGTGTTATTGCTTCTTTAATCAGGACAACAGTTTTCAGCAGTGCTAACATAATTGCAAAAGGGTTTTCTAATGATCAATTAGCCATTTAAAATGATAACCTTGGATTAGCTAACACGACGTGCCATTGGAACACAGGAGTGATGGTTGATGATAATGGGAGACTATGTAGATATTCCATAAATAAATCTGACGTTTCATTAACAATGTCTACACTGTATCTCTAAACAATTTGATGTTATTTTAATGGACAAAAAAAATATTACTTTTCTTTCAAAAACAAGGACATTTCTAAATTAGCCCAAACTTTTGAACGGCAGTGTATGTGGAATATCAGTCAAAAGGTTTGGACACATCTACTCATTCTAGGGTTTTTTCTTTATTTCTACTGTTTTCTATTTACTATCTATTTTCTACATTGTACAATACTAGTGAAGACATCAAAACTATGCAATAACACATATGAAATCATGTAGTAACCAAAAAAAGTGTTAAACAAATCCAAATATATTTCACACCTGTTAATTGAAATGCAATCCATGTGACTACCTCATGAAACTGGTTGAGAGAACTCCAAGAGTGTGCAAAGCTGTCATCAAGGCAAAGGGAGGCTACTTTGAAGAATCTCAAATATAAAATAAAACTTTTTTGGATGCTACATGTTTCCATATGTGTTATTTACCCACAATTCAGTTGGAGGGCCGGGCCCCCTCTTGACAACGATGAGATTTGTATTTTTATTTTTTCCTGAAATTTTACACATTTTGCCATAGGGTGGAGGGAAATGTTTGCCGTTTAATATGATATCTGAGTGAGAGTGACCAACAAAATCAATGGGGGCCCCCCTGGACAATTCGACCAATGCTAACCGCTCATTAATCACAGTGAGGTGTGTTGTAATGCTAACTGCTCATTTAATCACAGTGAGGGTGTTGTAATGCTAACCGCTCATTAGTCACAGTGAGGTGTGTTGTAATGCTAACTGCTCATTAATCACAGTGAGGTGTGTTGTAATGCTAACTGCTCATTAATCACAGTGAGGTGTGTTGTAATGCTAACTGCTCATTAATCACAGTGAGGTGTGTTGTAATGCTAACTGCTTATTAATCATAGTGAGGTGTGTTGTAATGCTAACTGCTCATTAACCACAGTGAGGTGTGTTGTAATGCTAACCGCTCATTAATCACAGTGAGGTGTATTGTAATGCTAACCGCTCATTAATCACAGTGAGGTGTGTTGTAATGCTAACTGCTCATTAATCACAGTGAGGTGTGTTGTAATGCTAACTGATCATTAATCACAGTGAGGTGTCTTGTAATGCTAACTGCTCATTAATCACAGTGAGGTGTGTTGTAATGCTAACTGCTCATTAATCACAGTGAGGTGTGTTGTAATGCTAACTGCTCATTAGTCACAGTGAGGTGTGTTGTAATGCTAACTGCTCATTAATCACAGTGAGGTGTGTTGTAATGCTAACTGCTCATTAATCATAGTGAGGTGTGTTGTAATGCTAACTGCTCATTAACCACAGTGAGGTGTGTTGTAATGCTAACCGCTCATTAATCACAGTGAGGTGTATTGTAATGCTAACCGCTCATTAATCACAGTGAGATGTGTTGTAATGCTAACTGCTCATTAATCACAGTGAGGTGTGTTGTAATGCTAACTGCTCATTAATCACAGTGAGGTGTGTTGTAATGCTAACTGCTCATTAATCACAGTGAGGTGTATTGTAATGCTAACCGCTCATTAATCACAGTGAGATGTGTTGTAATGCTAACTGCTCATTAATCACAGTGAGGTGTGTTGTAATGCTAACTGCTCATTAATCACAGTGAGGTGTGTTGTAATGCTAACTTCTCATTAATCACAGTGAGGTGTGTTGTAATGCTAACTGATAATTAATCACAGTGAGGTGTGTTGTAATGCTAACTGCTCATTAATCACAGTGAGGTGTGTTGTAATGCTAACTGCTCGTTAACCACAGTGAGGTGTATTGTAATGCTAACTGCTCATTAATCACAGTGAGGTGTGTTGTAATGCTAACTGCTTATTAATCATAGTGAGGTGTGTTGTAATGCTAACTGCTCATTAACCACAGTGAGGTGTGTTGTAATGCTAACCGCTCATTAATCACAGTGAGGTGTATTGTAATGCTAACCGCTCATTAATCACAGTGAGGTGTGTTGTAATGCTAACTGCTCATTAATCACAGTGAGGTGTGTTGTAATGCTAACTGCTCATTAATCACAGTGAGGTGTCTTGTAATGCTAACTGCTCATTAATCACAGTGAGGTGTCTTGTAATGCTAACTGCTCATTAATCACAGTGAGGTGTGTTGTAATGCTAACTGCTCATTAGTCACAGTGAGGTGTGTTGTAATGCTAACTGCTCATTAATCACAGTGAGGTGTGTTGTAATGCTAACTGCTCATTAATCATAGTGAGGTGTGTTGTAATGCTAACTGCTCATTAACCACAGTGAGGTGTGTTGTAATGCTAACCGCTCATTAATCACAGTGAGGTGTATTGTAATGCTAACCGCTCATTAATCACAGTGAGATGTGTTGTAATGCTAACTGCTCATTAATCACAGTGAGGTGTGTTGTAATGCTTACTGCTCATTAATCACAGTGAGGTGTGTTGTAATGCTAACTGCTCATTAATCACAGTGAGGTGTGTTGTAATGCTAACTGCTCATTAATCACAGTGAGGTGTGTTGTAATGCTAACTGCTCATTAATCACAGTGAGGTGTGTTGTAATGCTAACTGATCATTAATCACAGTGAGGTGTGTTGTAATGCTAACTGCTCATTAATCACAGTGAGGTGTGTTGTAATGCTAACTGCTCGTTAACCACAGTGAGGTGTATTGTAATGCTAACTGTTCATTTAATCACAGTGAGTTGTGTTTGAAAAAGTCTCAGAGCAGAGCATGGCGCTGACATGTGTCAGACCAACCGATACTTGCTTAGTCTCTCTGCATCCCACCAATAAACTGTAATCATTAGATGCACTGGGCCAGAAGGGCTTTGGACAAAAAAAGTGCACTATTTAAGGAAAATGGTGTCATTTGGGATGCCTACATTGACCTGTATCTTACAAGCTTAAGACGGAC
>NC_056429.1:4890533-4895533 GCF_018296145.1 Oncorhynchus tshawytscha | reverse complement strand
TGATGATGTCACAACAGACAGTAGGGGGTGACGTAGGGGGGGTGATGATGTCACAACAGACAGTAGGGGGATGATGATGATGTCACAACAGACAGTAGGGGGTGATGATGATGTCACAACAGACTGTAGGGGGATGATGATGTCACAACAGACAGTAGGGGGATGATGATGTCACAACAGACAGTAGGGGGATGATGATGATGTCACAACAGACAGTAGGGGGTGATGATGATATCACAACAGACAGTAGGGGGATGATGATGACGGTAGGGGGATGATGATGATGTCACAACAGACAGTAGGGGGTGACGTAGGGGGTGATGATGATGTCACAACAGACAGTAGGGGGATGATGATGATGTCACAACAGACAGTAGGGGGTGATGATGATGTCACAACAGACAGTAGGGGGATGATGATGATGTCACAACAGACAGTAGGGGGTGATGATGTCACAACAGACAGTAGGGGGATGATGATGTCACAACATACAGTAGGGGGATGATGATGACAGTAGGGGATGATGATGATGTCACAACAGACAGTACGGGGGGTGACGTAGGGGGTGATGATGATGTCACAACAGACAGTAGGGGGATGATGATGATGTCACAACAGACAGTAGGGGGATGATGATGATGTCACAACAGACAGTAGGGGGATGATGATGATGTCACAACAGACAGTAGGGGGTGATGATGTCACAACAGACAGTAGGGGGATGATGATGATGTCACAACAGACAGTAGGGGGTGATGATGATGTCACAACAGACAGTAGGGGGATGATGATGATGTCACAACAGACAGTAGGGGGATGATGATGTCACAACAGACAGTAGGGGGATGATGATGTCACAACAAACAGTAGGGGAATGATGATGTCAAAACAGACAGTAGGGGGTGATGATGTCAGAACAGACAGTAGGGGGATGCTGTTGTCACAACAGACAGTAGGGGGATGATGATGATGTCACAACAGACAGTAGGGGGTGATGATGTCACAAAAGACAGTAGGGGGATGATGATGTCACAACAGACAGTAGGGGGTGATGATGATGTCACAACAGACAGTAGGGGGTGATGATGTCACAAAAGACAGTAGGGGGATGATGATGTCACAACAGACAGTAGGGGGTGATGATGATGTCACAACAGACAGTAGGGGGATGATGATGATGTCACAACAGACTGCAGGGGGTGATGATGATATCACAACAGACAGTAGGGGGATGATGATGACAGTAGGGGATGATGATGATGTCACAACAGACAGTAGGGGGTGACGTAGGGGGTGATGATGATGTCACAACAGACAGTAGGGGGATGATGATGATGTCACAACAGACAGTAGGGGGTGATGATGATGTCACAACAGACAGTAGGGGGATGATGATGATGTCACAACAGACAGTAGGGGGTGATGATGTCACAACAGACAGTAGGGGGATGATGATGTCACAACATACAGTAGGGGGATGATGATGACAGTAGGGGGATGATGATGATGTCACAACAGACAGTAGGGGGTGACGTAGGGGGTGATGATGATGTCACAACAGACAGTAGGGGGATGATGATGATGTCACAACAGACAGTAGGGGGTGATGATGATGTCACAACAGACAGTAGGGGGATGATGATGATGTCACAACAGACAGTAGGGGGGTGATGATGTCACAACAGACAGTAGGGGGATGATGATGTCACAACATACAGTAGGGGATGATGATGACAGTAGGGGGATGATGATGATGTCACAACAGACAGTAGGGGGTGACGTAGGGGGTGATGATGATGTCACAACAGACAGTAGGGGGATGATGATGATGTCACAACAGACAGTAGGGGGATGATGATGATGTCACAACAGACAGTAGGGGGATGATGATGATGTCACAACAGACAGTAGGGGTTGATGATGTCACAAAAGACAGTAGGGGATGATGTCACAACAGACAGTAGGGGGTGATGATGATGTCACAACAGACAGTAGGGGGATGATGATGATGTCACAACAGACAGTAGGGGGATGATGATGTCACAACAGACAGTAGGGGGATGATGATGTCACAACAAACAGTAGGGGAATGATGATGTCACAACAGACAGTAGGGGGTGATGATGTCAGAACAGACAGTAGGGGGATGATGATGTCACAACAGACAGTAGGGGGATGATGATGATGTCACAACAGACAGTAGGGGGTGATGATGTCACAAAAGACAGTAGGGGGATGATGATGTCACAACAGACAGTAGGGGTGATGATGATGTCACAACAGACAGTAGGGGGTGATGATGTCACAAAAGACAGTAGGGGGATGATGATGTCACAACAGACAGTAGGGGTGATGATGATGTCACAACAGACAGTAGGGGGATGATGATGATGTCACAACAGACTGTAGGGGGTGATGATGATATCACAACAGACAGTAGGGGGATGATGATGACAGTAGGGGGATGATGATGATGTCACAACAGACAGTAGGGGGTGACGTAGGGGGTGATGATGATGTCACAACAGACAGTAGGGGGATGATGATGATGTCACAACAGACAGTAGGGGGTGATGATGATGTCACAACAGACAGTAGGGGGATGATGATGATGTCACAACAGACAGTAGGGGGTGATGATGTCACAACAGACAGTAGGGGGATGATGATGTCACAACATACAGTAGGGGGATGATGATGACAGTAGGGGATGATGATGATGTCACAACAGACAGTAGGGGGTGACGTAGGGGGTGATGATGATGTCACAACAGACAGTAGGGGGATGATGATGATGTCACAACAGACAGTAGGGGGTGATGATGATGTCACAACAGACAGTAGGGGGATGATGATGATGTCACAACAGACAGTAGGGGGTGATGATGTCACAACAGACAGTAGGGGGATGATGATGATGTCACAACAGAAAGGAGGGGGTGATGATGATGTCACAACAGACAGTAGGGGGATGATGATGTCACAACAGACAGTAGGGGGATGATGATGTCACAACAGACAGTAGGGGGATGATGATGATGTCACAACAGACAGTAGGGGGGTGATGATGTCACAAAAGACAGTAGGGGTGTGATGATGTCACAACAGACAGTAGGGGGTGATGATGATGTCACAACAGACAGTAGGGGGTGATGATGTCACAAAAGACAGTAGGGGGATGATGATATCACAACAGACAGTAGGGGGATGATGATGATGTCACAACAGACAGTAGGGGGTGATGATGATGTCACAACAGACAGTAGGGGATGATGATGATGTCACAACAGACTGTAGGGGGTGATGATGATATCACAACAGACAGTAGGTGGATGATGATGATGTCACAACAGACAGTGGGGGGTGGTGAGGATGTCACAACAGACAGTAGGGGGTGGTGATGATGTCACAACAGACAGTAGGGGGTGGTGATGATGTCACAACAGACAGTAGGGGATGATGATGATGTCACAACAGACAGTAGGGGGTGGTGATGATGTCACAACAGACAGTAGGGGGATGATGATGTCACAACAGACAGTAGGGGGATGATGATGATGTCACAACAGACAGTAGGTGGATGATGATGATGTCACAACAGACAGTGGGGGTGGTGAGGATGTCACAACAGACAGTAGGGGGTGGTGATGATGTCACAACAGACAGTAGGGGGTGGTGATGATGTCACAACAGACAGTAGGGGATGATGATGATGTCACAACAGACAGTAGGGGGTGGTGATGATGTCACAACAGACAGTAGGGGGTGGTGATGATGTCACAACAGACAGTAGGGGGTGGTGATGATGTCACAACAGACAGTAGGGGGATGATGATGATGTCACAACAGACAGTAGGGGGTGGTGATGATGTCACAACAGACAGTAGGGGGTGGTGATGATGTCACAACAGACAGTAGGGGGATGATGATGATGTCACAACAGACAGTAGGGGATGATGATGATGTCACAACAGACAGTAGGGGGTGGTGATGATGTCACAACAGACAGTAGGGGGTGGTGATGATGTCACAACAGACAGTAGGGGGATGATGATGATGTCACAACAGACAGTAGGGGGTGGTGATGATGTCACAACAGACAGTAGGGGGTGGTGATGATGTCACAACAGACAGTAGGGGGTGGTGATGATGTCACAACAGACAGTAGGGGGTGGTGATGATGTCACAACAGACAGTAGGGGGTGGTGATGATGTCACAACAGACAGTAGGGGATGATGATGATGTCACAACAGACAGTAGGGGTGGTGATGATGTCACAACAGACAGTAGGGGGTGGTGATGATGTCACAACAGACAGTAGGGGGATGATGATGATGTCACAACAGACAGTAGGGGGTGGTGATGATGTCACAACAGACAGTAGGGGGTGGTGATGATGTCACAACAGACAGTAGGGGGTGGTGATGATGTCACAACAGACAGTAGGGGGTGGTGATGATGTCACAACAGACAGTAGGGGGTGGTGATGATGTCACAACAGACAGTAGGGGGATGATGATGATGTCACAACAGACAGTAGGGGGTGGTGATGATGTCACAACAGACAGTAGGGGGTGGTGATGATGTCACAACAGACAGTAGGGGGTGGTGATGATGTCACAACAGACAGTAGGGGGTGATGATGATGTCACAACAGACAGTAGGGGGTGGTGATGATGTCACAACAGACAGTAGGGGGGTGGTGATGATGTCACAACAGACAGTAGGGGGTGGTGATGATGTCACAACAGACAGTAGGGGATGATGATGATGTTACAACAGACAGTAGGGGGTGGTGATGATGTCACAACAGACAGTAGGGGGATGATGATGTCACAACAGACAGTAGGGGGTGGTGATGATGTCACAACAGACAGTAGGGGGTGGTGATGATGTCACAACAGACAGTAGGGGGTGGTGATGATGTCACAACAGACAGTAGGGGGATGATGATGATGTCACAACAGACAGTAGGGGGTGGTGATGATGTCACAACAGA
>NC_056429.1:4880533-4883033 GCF_018296145.1 Oncorhynchus tshawytscha | reverse complement strand
TTTGCCTTTTTAAACAGCTAAATATTATCACGATATCAAAGAGTCACCAACTAGAGGGTTAACAAGAGGCCTGTAGCAAATGCAGCATATGGCATTCATTTATCACATGTAAATAGCACTTTTCAGCAGTGCTGAAAGCAGGCCATTCCATGAGCGCAGCAATTATTTTTCAACTGGAATCAATGAGCCCAATCAGTCCTCCATGACAACAAAATCATAAATAACAGAGTAGGGCTGGCTACTAAATCCTTCGTTTTGGGGTTATGCTCAGGTTAAACAATTTGGCTAATCTATACTTCCATATTTCCAAGTCCTATTCTTGAAGATCAAGGGGTATAACATTTATTGGAATGACTGGAATACTGATAGACTTTGGTTTTTAATGTAAAGATATAATCATATTATTATATGTAGTAGAAAGCGATGGCTTAGAAGAGGCCTACATAACCAACCCATAAAGTAACATGTAACAATGTAACAATGTAACAATGTAACAATGTAACAATGTAACAAATGTAACAAATGTAACAATGTAACAATGTAACAATGTAACAAATGTAACAATGTAACAATGTAACAATGTAACAAATGTAACAATGTAACAATGTAACAAATGTAACAAATGTAACAATGTAACAATGTAACAAATGTAACAAATGTAACAATGTAACAATGTAACAAATGTAACAAATGTAACAATGTAACAATGTAACAATGTAACAAATGTAACAATGTAACAAATGTAACATTGGATTTATCCCTGGTTCAGCGGTCTAAGACACTGCGTCTCAGTGCTAGAGGCGTCACTACAGACACCCTGGTTCAGCGGTCTAAGACACTGCGTCTCAGTGCTAGAGGCGTCACTACAGACACCCTGGTTCAGCGGTCTAAGACACTGCATCTCAGTGCTAGAGGCGTCACTACAGACACCCTGGTTCAGCGGTCTAAGACACTGCGTCTCAGTGCTAGAGGCGTCACTACAGACACCCTGGTTCAGCGGTCTAAGACACTGCGTCTCAGTGCTAGAGGCGTCACTACAGACACCCTGGTTCAGCGGTCTAAGACACTGCGTCTCAGTGCTAGAGGCGTCACTACAGACACCCTGGTTCAGCGGTCTAAGACACTGCGTCTCAGTGCTAGAGGCGTCACTACAGACACCCTGGTTCAGCGGTCTAAGACACTGCGTCTCAGTGCTAGAGGCGTCACTACAGACACCCTGGTTCAGCGGTCTAAGACACTGCATCTCAGTGCTAGAGGCGTCACTACAGACACCCTGGTTCAGCGGTCTAAGACACTACATCTCAGTGCTAGAGGCGTCACTACAGACACCCTGGTTCAGCGGTCTAAGACACTACATCTCAGTGCTAGAGGCGTCACTACAGACACCCTGGTTCAGCGGTCTAAGACAATGCGTCTCAGTGCTAGAGGCGTCACTACAGACACCCTGGTTCAGCGGTCTAAGACACTGCGTCTCAGTGCTAGAAGCGTCACTACAGACACCCTGGTTCAGCGGTCTAAGACACTGCGTCTCAGTGCTAGAGGCGTCACTACAGACACCCTGGTTCAGCGGTCTAAGACACTGCGTCTCAGTGCTAGAGGCGTCACTACAGACACCCTGGTTCAGCGGTCTAAGACACTACTTCTCAGTGCTAGAGGCGTCACTACAGACACCCTGGTTCAGCGGTCTAAGACACTGCGTCTCAGTGCTAGAGGCGTCCCTACAGACACCCTGGTTCAGCGGTCTAAGACACTGCGTCTCAGTGCTAGAGGCGTCACTACAGACACCCTGGTTCAGCGGTCTAAGACACTACATCTCAGTGCTAGAGGCGTCACTACAGACACCCTGGTTCAAATCCAGGCTGTATCACAACCGGCCGTGATTGGGAGTCCCATAGTTATATAAAGGTTAAGTATAAAGGTTAAATAAAAGAGCATTGGTAGAGGGTTGAGCAGCTGAATGGTAAATAAGGGGCTCTGGGATAATGACCTGACTATAGTGCATATGGCAGCTCAGGTCAATGCCATGACAATTCCCCGATGAGGTGCCCTGCGTTGTAGCTCACAGGCTCTACGACAGACTAGCGGATGGAGACCTGTGGTATATATCAGAGCTCTCAGACAGGCTGAGGCACAATGGCCTTCATCATGAAGGGGCTCCTAACTCAGGTCGACTGTGGCAGGTCATGATGATGGGTGATGATGATGATGATGACAATTCTCTGATGCTGTGTCCTGTGTTCATGGAGCTGATAGACTATGATATAGAGGATGCATACATGACTTTATCAGAGCCCATAAACAGACAGGCTATGACCCATTCAGCTTTCCGTCTGACAGGCCAGCCAGCGCACATGGCCCTCATCCAGAGGTGTGTGTGTGTGTGTGTGTGTGTGTGTGTGTGTGTGTGTGTGTGTGTGTGTGTGTGTGTGTGTGTGTGTGTGTGTGTGTGTGTGTGTGTGTGTGTGTGTGTGTGTGTGTGTGTGTGTGTGTGTGTGTTTTG
>NC_056429.1:4858033-4875533 GCF_018296145.1 Oncorhynchus tshawytscha | reverse complement strand
CAACAACAAAGACTGAAATCCACATCCCAAATGGCACCATATTCCCTATATAGTGCACTACTTTCAACCAGGGCCTATAGGGCCCTATACAAGAAATAGGGTGCCATTTGGGACACATGACTGTGTTGATGGAATGGAAATGAGTCCCTGGTGGAGGGATACAGTGGAGTGACACAGCTATACTAGTTCCTCTTTTCCCACAGCAAACACCTTTACAACAAATACAGAGACATTATCCTTCCACCTTCTCTGGTGGAAGGATATCCATACATTTTTAGTACGTGATTCATACGGTCATTGAACACCACAACTGAGAACTGAACAAGCTAATTCTAGTGCCTCTATTTTCCACCTTGACAACAGAATATGCCAGTTTATCCAAAGAGGTACAGTGAGTCCCTGCAATTTAGTGTGAGATCCCTGCGGGAACTGAACCCACGACCTTGGCTTGGTGTCACCACGACACAATGTTACTGTCTGGACCACAAGTACAGTGTCAGAACTGAAGTAATTAGTTAGTGCATCGTTTTCCCACGACACCCACCTTGACAACAAGTGAAGACTACAGACTACAGGGAGTCAGGGACGTTAAGACTGAGAGAAAGAGAAGAAGAGAGAGATAGCCTGCAGGCCATGCCGTGAAAGATACTGAAAGATACTGTGCAGTAATTATTAACATGAACTTTGCAGGTGATTTGGCCCACATGCATTGGGAGCTGAGAACTTGGAGCTCAGAGTCAAGAAAGCTAAAAATTAGGAGAGGCTTTCTTCGGTCTCCTGAGTGAACGTGGCTTGTGTTCTGCAAACAGTACAGATACCTTAGTCCCATGACAACCTGTACCTTAGTCCCATGACAACCTGTACAGGTACCTTAGTCCCATGACAACATGTACAGATACCTTAGTTCCATGACAACCGGTACCTTAGTCCCATGACAACCTGTACAGGACCTTAGTCCCATGGCAACCTGTACAGATACCTTAGCCCCATGACAACCTGTACAGGTACCTTAGTCCCATGACAACCTGTACAGATACCTTAGTTCCATGACAACCGGTACCTTAGTCCCATGACAACCTGTACAGGTACCTTAGTCCCATGACAACCTGTACAGATACCTTAGTCCCATGACAACCTGTACCTTAGTCCCATGCCAACCTGTACAGGTACCCTAGTCCCATGACAACCTGTACAGGTACCTTAGTTCCATGACAACCAATGCCTTAGTCCCATTACAACCTGTACAGGTACCTTAGTCCCATGTTAACCTGTACAGGTACCTTAGTTCCATGACAACCGGTACAGGTACCTTAGTCCCATGGCAACCTGTACAGGTACCTTAGTTCCATGACAACCAATACCTTAGTCCCATTACAACCTGTACAGGTACCTTAGTCCCATGTCAACCTGTACAGGTACCTTAGTTCCATGACAACCGGTACCTTAGTCCCATGACAACCTGTACAGGTACCTTAGTCCCATGACGACCAATACCTTAGTAACATGACAACCTGTACAGGTACCTTAGTCCCATGACAACATGTACAGGTACCTTAGTTCCATGACAACCGGTACCTTAGTCCCATGACAACCTGTACAGGTACCTTAGTCCCATGACAACCTGTACAGGTACCTTAGTTCCATGACAACCGATACCTTAGTCCCATGACACCCGAATCCTAAGTTCCATGACAACCGATACCTTAGTTCCATGACAACCGGTACAGGTACCTTAGTCCCATGACAACCAATACCTTAGTCCCATGACAACCTGTACAGGTACCTTAGTCCCATGACAACCTGTACTGGCACCTTAGTCCCATGACAACCGGTACAGGTACCATAGTCCAATGACAACCTGTACAGGTACATTAGTTCCATGACAGCCGGTACCGTAGTCCCATGACAACCGGTACAGGTACTTTAGTCCTATGACAACCGGTACATTAGTCATATGACAACATGTACAGGTACCTTAGTCCCATGACAAGCGGTACCTTAGTCCCATGACAATCAGTACAGGTACCTTCGTTCCATGACAACCAGTACAGCTACCATAGTTACATGACAACCTGTACAGGTACCTTAATCCCATGACAGCCGGTACCTTAGTTCCATGACAACCGGTACAGGAACCTTAGTCCCATGACAACCAATACCTTAGTTCCATGACAACCTGTACAGGTACCATAGTCCAATGACAACATGTACAGGTACATTAGTTCCATGACAACCAGTACCTTAGTCCCATGACAACCAGTACAGCTACCATAGTTACATGACAACCTGTACAGGTACCTTAATCCCATGACAACCGGTACCTTAGTTCCATGACAACCGGTACAGGTACCTTAGCCCCATGACAACCAATACCTTAGTTCCATGACAACCTGTACAGGTACTTTAGTCCCATGACAACCAATATATTAGTTCCATGACAACCAGTACAGATACCATAGTTCCATGACAGCCAGTACAGGTACCTTAGTTCCATGACAACCGATGCAGCTACCTTAGTCCCATGACAAACTGGTACCGGTACCTTAGTTCACTGACAACCAGTACTTTAGTTCCATGACAACTGGTACAGGTACCATGACAACCAGTACAGGTACCTTAGTTCCATGACAACCGATACCATAGTCCCACGACAACAAGTACAGCTACCATAGTTACATGACAACCAGTACAGGTACCTTAGTTCCTTGACAACCGACACCGTAGTCCCATGACAACCGATACCTTAGTTCCATGACAACCTGTACATGTACTTTAGTCCCATGACAACCGATACCTTAGTCCCATGACACCCGAATCCTTAGTTCCATGACAACCGATACCTTAGTTCCATGACAACCTGTACAGGTACTTTAGTCCCATGACAACCAATATATTAGTTCCATGACAACCAGTACAGGTACCATAGTTCCATGACAGCCAGTACAGGTACCTTAGTTCCATGACAACCGATGCAGCTACCTTAGTCCCATGACAAATTGGTACCGGTACCTTAGTTCACTGACAACCGGCACCTTAGTTCCATGACAACCGATACAGCTACCTTAGTCGCTGTAAATAAAGGTAAATAAAAGGCAAATAAAGGGTAATAAAGGGTAATAGAGGGTAAATAAAGGGTAAATAAAGGGTAATAAAGGGTAAATAAAGGGTAAATAAAGGGTAATAAAGGGTAATAAAGGGTAAATACTGGGTAATACAGGGTAATAAGGGTAATAAAGGGTAATAAAGGGTAATACATGGTAAATAAAGGGTAATACAGGGTAAATAAAGGGTAATTGAGGGTAAATAAAGGGTAATAGAGGGTAATACAGGGTAAATAAAGGGTAATACAGGGTAAATAAAGGGTAATAAAGGGTAAATAAAGGGTAATACAGGGTAAAATAAAGGGTAATACAGGGTAATAAAGGGTAATAAAGGGTAATAAAGGGTAATACAGGGTAAATAAAGGGTAATACAGGGTAAATAAAGGGTAATAGAGGGTAAATAAAGGGTAATAAAGTAAATAAAGGGTAATACAGGGTAAATAAAGGGTAATAGAGGGTAAATAAAGGGTAATAAAGGGTAATAAAGGGTAATAAAGGGTAATAAAGGGTAAATAAAGGGTAATAGAGGGTAAATAAAGGGTAATAAAGGGTAATAAAGGGTAATAAAGGGTAATAAAGGTTAAATAAAGGGTAATAAAGGGTAATAAAGGGTAAATACAGGGTAATACAGGGTAATAAAGGGTAATAAAGGGTAATAAAGGGTAATAGAGGGTAAATAAAGGGTAATAAAGGGTAATAAAGGGTAATAAAGGGTAATAAAGGGTAAATAAAGGTTAAATAAAGGGTAATAAAGGGTAATAAAGGGTAAATACAGGGTAACACAGGGTAATAAAGGGTAATAAAGGGTAAATACAGGGTAATACAGGGTAATAAAGGGTAATAAAGGGTAATACAGGTTAAATAAAGGGTAATAAAGGGTAATAAAGGGTAAATACAGGGTAATAAAGGGTAATAAAGGGTAATAAAGGGTAATAAAGGTTAAATAAAGGGTAATAAAGGGTAATAAAGGGTAAATACAGGGTAATACAGGGTAATAAAGGGTAATAAAGGGTAATAAAGGGTAAATACAGGGTAATACAGGGTAATAAAGGGTAATAAAGGGTAAAGGGTAAATAGAGGGTAAATACATGTATGAATAATGATAATAAAACTGTTACAGGGACATTAGTTTGGACGGAAGGTTGACACTTAAAGAGCCAACCACATGCTGATGTCGTTCTCCAAGATACTGTAGTATGTTTCCGTGTACTGTGCAGGTGCTGTGGCCCCATTTAGAGCTGTAAGTATGGAGAGAGCCAGACCATGATGCACTCGAAGATACTTTACTGTCGACTTGTTCCACCTCAAAAAAAACAAAAAAACACCAGAAATGAGGATTTCCACACCCACCATCTCAGATTGTTCTGACATGGAAATTAGTGAGAAAGTACCAGGTTTTGCCTACAAGATGTACTATTATTTTTGTATTTATATTTGCACCAAAGAAAACAAGTGATAGACAACAATACAGATTTTTCTAAATATATATATTTTGAAAATGTAAAAATGGTGTGTCCGTGTGGTTGAAAGCCCAAAGGCTTATATGAAAACCACACCACAAAAAAATATATATATACACAACACATAAGTACAAAAACTGAAAAAGTTTCTTAACACAGATAACAAAACCTACTAATTATAAATGTCTACATGAACTGATCAGTAATCAAATAAAACATTTTTTTGTTTGTTTTTGTTTAAATGCGTGTGTGCATGTGAATGTGTGAGAGTCAGGTTGTACGGAGGAGATTACTGAGTAGTTTGTTTCACCCGGTTGACCCTCAATCTTCGCTTGAAGTCATTGAGGGTTAATGAGGTTTTGGCACTGTGAAGATAAGAATGCTGTTACTGCCACTGTGCCTGCTGTTACTGCCGCTGTCCCTGCTGTTACTGCCCCTGTCCCTGCTGCTACTGCCCCTGTCCCTGCTGTTACTGCCCCTGTCCCAGCTGTTACTGCCCCTGTCCCTGCTGTTACTGCCCCTGTCCCTGCTGCTACTGCCCCTGTCCCTGCTGTTACTGCCCCTGTCCCTGCTGTTACTGCCCCTGTCCCTGCTGTTACTGCCCCTGTCCCTGCTGTTACTGCCCCTGTCCCAGCTGTTACTGCCCCTGTCCCAGCTGTTACTGCCCCTGTCCCTGCTGTTACTGCCCCTGTCCCTGCTGTTACTGCCCCTGTCCCTGCTGTTACTGCCCCTGTCCCTGCTGCTACTGCCCCTGTCCCTGCTGTTACTGCCCCTGTCCCTGCTGTTACTGCCCCTGTCCCTGCTGTTACTGCCCCTGTCCCAGCTGTTACTGCCCCTGTCCCTGCTGTTACTGCCCCTGTCCCAGCTGTTACTGCCCCTGTCCCTGCTGTTACTGCCCCTGTCCCTGCTGTTACTGCCCCTGTCCCAGCTGTTACTGCCCCTGTCCCTGCTGTTACTGCCCCTGTCCCTGCTGTTACTGCCCCTGTCCCAGCTGTTACTGCCCCTGTCCCTGCTGTTACTGCCCCTGTCCCAGCTGTTACTGCCCCTGTCCCAGCTGTTACTGCCCCTGTCCCTGCTGTTACTGCCCCTGTCCCTGCTGTTACTGCCCCTGTCCCAGCTGTTACTGCCCCTGTCCCTGCTGTTACTGCCCCTGTCCCAGCTGTTACTGCCCCTGTCCCAGCTGTTACTGCCCCTGTCCCTGCTGTTACTGCCCCTGTCCCAGCTGTTACTGCCCCTGTCCCTGCTGTTACTGCCCCTGTCCCTGCTGTTACTGCCCCTGTCCCTGCTGTTACTGCCCCTGTCCCTGCTGCTACTGCCCCTGTCCCTGCTGTTACTGCCCCTGTCCCTGCTGTTACTGCCCCTGTCCCTGCTGTTACTGCCCCTGTCCCTGCTGTTACTGCCCCTGTCCCAGCTGTTACTGCCCCTGTCCCAGCTGTTACTGCCCCTGTCCCTGCTGTTACTGCCCCTGTCCCTGCTGTTACTGCCCCTGTCCCTGCTGCTACTGCCCCTGTCCCTGCTGTTACTGCCCCTGTCCCAGCTGTTACTGCCCCTGTCCCTGCTGTTACTGCCCCTGTCCCAGCTGTTACTGCCCCTGTCCCAGCTGTTACTGCCCCTGTCCCTGCTGTTACTGCCCCTGTCCCTGCTGTTACTGCCCCTGTCCCTGCTGTTACTGCCCCTGTCCCTGCTGTTACTGCCCCTGTCCCAGCTGTTACTGCCCCTGTCCCTGCTGTTACTGCCCCTGTCCCTGCTGTTACTGCCCCTGTCCCTGCTGTTACTGCCCCTGTCCCTGCTGTTACTGCCCCTGTCCCTGCTGTTACTGCCCCTGTCCCTGCTGTTACTGCCCCTGTCCCTGCTGTTACTGCCCCTGTCCCTGCTGTTACTGCCCCTGTCCCTGCTGTTACTGCCCCTGTCCCTGCTGTTACTGTCCCTGCTGTTACTGCCCCTGTCCCTGCTGTTACTGCCCCTGTCCCTGCTGTTACTGCCCCTGTCCCTGCTGTTACTGCCCCTGTCCCTGCTGTTACTGCCCCTGTCCCTGCTGTTACTGCCCCTGTCCCTGCTGTTACTGCCCCTGTCCCAGCTGTTACTGTCCCTGCTGTTACTGCCCCTGTCCCTGCTGTTACTGCCCCTGTCCCTGCTGTTACTGCCCCTGTCCCTGCTGTTACTGCCCCTGTCCCTGCTGTTACTGCCCCTGTCCCTGCTGCTACTGCCCCTGTCCCTGCTGTTACTGCCCCTGTCCCTGCTGTTACTGCCCCTGTCCCAGCTGTTACTGCCCCTGTCCCTGCTGCTACTGCCCCTGTCCCAGCTGTTACTGCCCCTGTCCCTGCTGTTACTGCCCCTGTCCCTGCTGTTACTGCCCCTGTCCCTGCTGTTACTGCCCCTGTCCCTGCTGTTACTGCCCCTGTCCCTGCTGTTACTGCCCCTGTCCCTGCTGTTACTGCCCCTGTCCCTGCTGTTACTGCCCCTGTCCCTGCTGTTACTGCCCCTGTCCCTGCTGTTACTGCCCCTGTCCCTGCTGTTACTGCCCCTGTCCCTGCTGTTACTGTCCCTGCTGTTACTGCCCCTGTCCCTGCTGTTACTGCCCCTGTCCCTGCTGTTACTGCCCCTGTCCCTGCTGTTACTGCCCCTGTCCCTGCTGTTACTGCCCCTGTCCCTGCTGTTACTGCCCCTGTCCCTGCTGTTACTGCCCCTGTCCCTGCTGTTACTGCCCCTGTCCCAGCTGTTACTGTCCCTGCTGTTACTGCCCCTGTCCCTGCTGTTACTGCCCCTGTCCCTGCTGTTACTGCCCCTGTCCCTGCTGTTACTGCCCCTGTCCCTGCTGTTACTGCCCCTGTCCCTGCTGCTACTGCCCCTGTCCCTGCTGTTACTGCCCCCCTGTCCCTGCTGTTACTGCCCCTGTCCCTGCTGTTACTGCCCCTGTCCCTGCTGTTACTGCCCCTGTCCCTGCTGTTACTGCCCCTGTCCCTGCTGCTACTGCCCCTGTCCCTGCTGTTACTGCCCCTGTCCCTGCTGTTACTGCCCCTGTCCCTGCTGTTACTGCCCCTGTCCCTGCTGTTACTGCCCCTGTCCCTGCTGTTACTGCCCCTGTCCCTGCTGTTACTGCCCCTGTCCCTGCTGTTACTGCCCCTGTCCCTGCTGTTACTGCCCCTGTCCCTGCTGTTACTGCCCCTGTCCCTGCTGTTACTGCCCCTGTCCCTGCTGTTACTGCCCCTGTCCCTGCTGTTACTGCCCCTGTCCCAGCTGTTACTGCCCCTGTCCCAGCTGTTACTGCCCCTGTCCCTGCTGTTACTGCCCCTGTCCCTGCTGTTACTGCCCCTGTCCCTGCTGTTACTGCCCCTGTCCCTGCTGCTACTGCCCCTGTCCCTGCTGTTACTGCCCCTGTCCCTGCTGTTACTGCCCCTGTCCCTGCTGTTACTGCCCCTGTCCCAGCTGTTACTGCCCCTGTCCCAGCTGTTACTGCCCCTGTCCCTGCTGTTACTGCCCCTGTCCCTGCTGTTACTGCCCCTGTCCCAGCTGTTACTGCCCCTGTCCCTGCTGTTACTGCCCCTGTCCCTGCTGTTACTGCCCCTGTCCCTGCTGTTACTGCCCCTGTCCCTGCTGTTACTGCCCCTGTCCCTGCTGTTACTGCCCCTGTCCCTGCTGTTACTGCCCCTGTCCCTGCTGTTACTGCCCCTGTCCCTGCTGTTACTGCCCCTGTCCCTGCTGTTACTGCCCCTGTCCCTGCTGTTACTGCCCCTGTCCCAGCTGTTACTGCCCCTGTCCCTGCTGTTACTGCCCCTGTCCCTGCTGTTACTGCCCCTGTCCCTGCTGTTACTGCCCCTGTCGCCGTCCCTGCTGTTACTGCCCCTGTCCCTGCTGTTACTGCCCCTGTCCCTGCTGTTACTGCCCCTGTCCCTGCTGTTACTGCCCCTGTCCCTGCTGCTGTTACTGCCCCTGTCCCTGCTGTTACTGCCCCTGTCCCTGCTGTTACTGCCCCTGTCCCTGCTGTTACTGCCCCTGTCCCTGCTGTTACTGCCCCTGTCCCTGCTGTTACTGCCCCTGTCCCTGCTGTTACTGCCCCTGTCCCTGCTGTTACTGCCCCTGTCCCTGCTGTTACTGCCCCTGTCCCTGCTGTTACTGCCCCTGTCCCTGCTGTTACTGTCCCTGCTGTTACTGCCCCTGTCCCTGCTGTTACTGCCCCTGCCCCTGCTGTTACTGCCCCTGTCCCTGCTGTTACTGCCCCTGTCCCTGCTGTTACTGCCCCTGTCCCTGCTGCTACTGCCCCTGTCCCTGCTGTTACTGCCCCTGTCCCTGTCCCTGCTGTTACTGCCCCTGTCCCTGCTGTTACTGCCCCTGTCCCTGCTGTTACTGCCCCTGTCCCTGCTGTTACTGCCCCTGTCCCTGCTGCTACTGCCCCTGTCCCTGCTGCTACTGCCCCTGTCCCTGCTGTTACTGCCCCTGTCCCTGCTGCTACTGCCCCTGTCCCTGCTGCTACTGCCCCTGTCCCTGCTGTTACTGCCCCTGTCCCTGCTGTTACTGCCCCTGTCCCTGCTGTTACTGCCCCTGTCCCTGCTGTTACTGCCCCTGTCCCTGCTGTTACTGCCCCTGTCCCTGCTGTTACTGCCCCTGTCCCTGCTGTTACTGCCCCTGTCCCTGCTGTTACTGTCCCTGCTGTTACTGCCCCTGTCCCTGCTGTTACTGCCCCTGCCCCTGCTGTTACTGCCCCTGTCCCTGCTGTTACTGCCCCTGTCCCTGCTGTTACTGCCCCTGTCCCTGCTGCTACTGCCCCTGTCCCTGCTGTTACTGCCCCTGTCCCTGTCCCTGCTGTTACTGCCCCTGTCCCTGCTGTTACTGCCCCTGTCCCTGCTGTTACTGCCCCTGTCCCTGCTGCTACTGCCCCTGTCCCTGCTGTTACTGCCCCTGTCCCTGTCCCTGCTGTTACTGCCCCTGTCCCTGCTGTTACTGCCCCTGTCCCTGCTGTTACTGCCCCTGTCCCTGCTGTTACTGCCCCTGTCCCTGCTGTTACTGCCCCTGTCCCTGCTGTTACTGCCCCTGTCCCTGCTGTTACTGCCCCTGTCCCAGCTGTTACTGCCCCTGTCCCAGCTGTTACTGCCCCTGTCCCTGCTGTTACTGCCCCTGTCCCTGCTGTTACTGCCCCTGTCCCTGCTGTTACTGCCCCTGTCCCTGCTGCTACTGCCCCTGTCCCAGCTGTTACTGCCCCTGTCCCTGCTGTTACTGCCCCTGTCCCTGCTGTTACTGCCCCTGTCCCTGCTGTTACTGCCCCTGTCCCTGCTGTTACTGCCGCTGTCCCTGCTGTTACTGCCCCTGTCCCTGCTGTTACTGCCCCTGTCCCTGCTGTTACTGCCCCTGTCCCTGCTGTTACTGCCCCTGTCCCAGCTGTTACTGCCCCTGTCCCTGCTGTTACTGCCCCTGTCCCTGCTGTTACTGCCCCTGTCCCTGCTGTTACTGCCCCTGTCCCTGCTGTTACTGCCCCTGTCCCTGCTGTTACTGCCCCTGTCCCTGCTGTTACTGCCCCTGTCCCTGCTGTTACTGCCCCTGTCCCTGCTGTTACTGCCCCTGTCCCTGCTCTTACTGCCCCTGTCCCTGCTGTTACTGCCCCTGTCCCAGCTGTTACTGCCCCTGCTGTTACTGCCCCTGTCCCTGCTGTTACTGCCCCTGTCCCAGCTGTTACTGCCCCTGCTGTTACTGCCCCTGTCCCTGCTGTTACTGCCCCTGCTGTTACTGCCCCTGTCCCTGCTGTTACTGCCCCTGCTGTTACTGCCCCTGTCCCTGCTGTTACTGCCCCTGTCCCTGCTGTTACTGCCCCTGTCCCTGCTGTTACTGCCCCTGTCCCTGCTGTTACTGCCCCTGTCCCTGCTGTTACTGCCCCTGTCCCTGCTGTTACTGCCCCTGTCCCAGCTGTTACTGTCCCTGCTGTTACTGCCCCTGTCCCTGCTGTTACTGCCCCTGTCCCTGCTGTTACTGCCCCTGCTGTTACTGCCCCTGTCCCTGCTGTTACTGTCCCTGTCCCTGCTGTTACTGCCCCTGTCCCTGCTGCTACTGCCCCTGTCCCTGCTGTTACTGCCCCAGCTGTTACTGCCCCTGTCCCTGCTGTTACTGCCCCTGTCCCTGCTGTTACTGCCCCTGTCCCTGCTGTTACTGCCCCTGTCCCTGCTGTTACTGCCCCTGTCCCTGCTGTTACTGCCCCTGTCCCTGCTGTTACTGCCCCTGTCCCTGCTGTTACTGCCCCTGTCCCTGCTGTTACTGCCCCTGTCCCTGCTGTTACTGCCCCTGTCCCTGCTGTTACTGCCCCTGTCGCCGTCCCTGTCTTTTATCCATTTTGCTGGTCTCTATTAAATGGACCACAATTATTGTTTTATTCAACTTTGGTTTGAAAATCAATAGCTTTTGCTCATTTTTTATTCCTCATGCCTTAGTCATTGTTAAGAAGAGGTTTGGCCATTATATTTAATGAATACTACATTTTTATTTATTTTACCAGGCAAGTCAGTTAAGAACAAATTCTTATTTTCAATGACGGCCTAGGAACAGTGGGTTAACTGCCTGTTCAGGGGCAGAATGACAGATTTGTACCTTGTCAGCTCGGGGATTCGAACTTGCAACCTTTTGGTTACTAGTCCAACACTCTAACCACTAGGCTACCCTGCCGCCACATAAATCCTATGAATTGAAATGGCCAACTTCGGTGTAATCAATTAGCTTAATTTCAAAATAAATTTCTCAATCAAAATAATGTTGCGAGAATGGTTATCTTATCTGTTTCTAACTAGAGAAAAGCATTTCGTAACAATCTGAGACGGTGGAGGGTCATCGCTTGTTGAAAAGAAAAGTAACGACCCTGTAATTACCTTCATGCACTGAGACTGTGGTCTGTGACCCAAATGACACAATATAGGGAAATATGGTGGCATTATATAGGGAATATGGTGGAATTATATAGGGAATATGGTGGAATTATATAGGGAATATGGTGGAATTATATAGGGAATATGGTGGAATTATATAGGGAATATGGTGGAATTATATAGGGAATATGGTGGAATTATATAGGAATATGGTGGAATTATATAGGGAATATGGTGGAATTATATAGGGAATATGGTGGAATTATATAGGGAATATGGTGGAATTATATAGGAATATGGTGGAATTATATAGGGAATATGGTGGAATTATATAGGGAATATGGTGGAATTATATAGGAATATGGTGGAATTGTATAGGAATATGGTGGTACTATACACAGAATATGTATATTTTTTAACCTTTATTTAACTAGGCAAGTCAGTTAAGAACAAATTCATATTTACAATGACGGCCTACCGGGAACACAGCGTTACCTGCCTTGTTCAGGGGCAGAACAACAGATTTTACCTTGTCATTTCAGGGATTCGATCTAGCAACCTTTCAGTTACTGGCCCAACACTCTAACCACTAGGCTACCTGCCGCCCCTATATAGGGAATATGGTGGCATTTGGAATTTACAGCCAGATATGCAGCCAGGCCAGTGTTTCTCAGAGGTAGAGAGGGTAAGGGTTAATGAGACAGGCAGGCAGGTGGAAGAAGTGGAGCAGTGTCCAGTCAGCAGAACTGCCACGCCATGTTTCTGTGATCCCTCATCGTCCTCCCTCACCATCCACCCTCCAGCCCATGTTTCTGTGATCCCTCATCGTCCTCCCTCACCCTCCACCCTCCAGCCCATGTTTCTGTGATCCCTCATCGTCCTCCCTCACCCTCCACCCTCCAGCCCATGTTTCTGTGATCCCTCATCGTCCTCCCTCACCCTCCACCCTCCAGCCCATGTTTCTGTGATCCCTCATCGTCCTCCCTCACCCTCCACCCTCCAGCCCATGTTTCTGTGATCCCTCATCGTCCTCCCTCACCCTCCACCCTCCAGCCCATGTTTCTGTGATCCCTCATCGTCCTCCCTCACCCTCCACCCTCCAGCCCATGTTTATGTGATCCTTTCACCCGCTGCCTTAAATAAAGAGGTTCTAATCTGAGCTGGAGAGAAGGGAGGGAGGTGGTGGAGGGTAGAGGTGGAGGGTAGAGGTGGAGGGTAGAGGTGGAGGGTAGAGGTGGAGGGTAGAGGTGGAGGGTAGTGGTGGAGGGTAGAGGTGGAGGGTAGAGGTGGAGGGTAGTGGTGGAGGGTAGAGGTGGAGGGTAGAGGTGGAGGGTAGAGGTGGAGGGTAGAGGTGGAGGGAGGTGGTGGAGGGTAGAGGTGGAGGGTAGAGGTGGAGGGTAGAGGTGGAGGGAGGTGGTGGAGGGTAGAGGTGGAGGGTAGAGGTGGAGGGTAGAGGTGGAGGGTAGAGGTGGAGGGTAGAGGTGGAGGGAGGTGGTGGAGGGTAGAGGTGGAGGGTAGAGGTGGAGGGTAGAGGTGGAGGGTAGAGGTGGAGGGAGGTGGTGGAGGGTAGAGGTGGAGGGAGGTGGTGGAGGGTAGAGGTGGAGGGAGGTGGTGGAGGGTAGAGGTGGAGGGTAGAGGTGGAGGGTAGAGGTGGAGGGTAGAGGTGGAGGGAGGTGGTGGAGGGTAGAGGTGGAGGGTAGAGGTGGAGGGAGGTGGTGGAGGGTAGAGGTGGAGGGAGGTGGTGGAGGGTAGAGGTGGAGGGTAGAGGTGGAGGGTAGAGGTGGAGGGAGGTGGTGGAGGGTAGAGGTGGAGGGAGGTGGTGGAGGGTAGAGGTGGAGGGTAGAGGTGGAGGGTAGAGGTGGAGGGAGGTGGTGGAGGGTAGAGGTGGAGGGAGGTGGTGGAGGGTAGAGGTGGAGGGTAGAGGTGGAGGGTAGAGGTGGAGGGTAGAGGTGGAGGGTAGAGGTGGAGGGAGGTGGTGGAGGGTAGAGGTGGAGGGAGGTGGTGGAGGGTAGAGGTGGAGGGAGGTGGTGGAGGGTAGAGGTGGAGGGTAGAGGTGGAGGGTAGAGGTGGAGGGTAGAGGTGGAGGGAGGTGGTGGAGGGTAGAGGTGGAGGGTAGAGGTGGAGGGTAGAGGTGGAGGGTAGAGGTGGAGGGTAGAGGTGGAGGGTAGTGGTGGAGGGTAGAGGTGGAGGGTAGAGGTGGAGGGTAGAGGTGGAGGGTAGAGGTGGAGGGTAGAGGTGGAGGGTAGAGGTGGAGGGAGGTGGTGGAGGGTAGAGGTGGAGGGTAGAGGTGGAGGGAGGTGGTGGAGGGTAGAGGTGGAGGGTAGAGGTGGAGGGTAGAGGTGGAGGGTAGAGGTGGAGGGTAGAGGTGGAGGGAGGTGGTGGAGGGTAGAGGTGGAGGGTAGAGGTGGAGGGTAGAGGTGGAGGGTAGAGGTGGAGGGTAGAGGTGGAGGGAGGTGGTGGAGGGTAGAGGTGGAGGGTAGAGGTGGAGGGTAGAGGTGGAGGGTAGAGGTGGAGGGTAGAGGTGGAGGGTTGTGGTGGAGGGTAGAGGTGGAGGGTAGAGGTGGAGGGTAGAGGTGGAGGGTAGAGGTGGAGGGTAGAGGTGGAGGGTAGTGGTGGAGGGTAGAGGTGGAGGGTAGAGGTGGAGGGTAGAGGTGGAGGGTAGAGGTGGAGGTGTTTTTTTTCCCATATATATTTTTAATCTCACTTTCCACCTACGATCTAAATATACTTTCCTGCTACCCGCCTCACCCAATGTGGTACGGATCTGCTATTTTATACGTTATAACTGGAACCCCCATCAGCGGCTAGCCAGCTAACTAGCTACTAGCTAGTAGTCACTGTTAGCCACGGCTAGTGGTCATCACCATTAGCTCGGACACCAGCCAGCTTTACCTGCCAGTCTGCACAGTGCGATATCAACCTAGATAATATCGGACTGCTTTTCTCCACTACATTACCGGATTCCTGCAGCAAGCTCTGGGCCATTACACTGGATCATCGCAGCTAGCTAGCTGCAACCGAGTAGCTACTGCTGGCTAACGCCTCTGTCCCGAAAGCAAGCACTAGTTAGCCTTGAGCTAGCCTCGAGCTAGGCCCATCTCCTGGCTAGCCGAAGAGGTTTACCCGATTATTCGTGGGCTACAAATTGGCATGGACCCTTTATTGCCAAGACAGAGCCCCGCCAATCCATCATGTCTGGTCTGCCGACGTAATCGTCCAATGTGGTTTCAACAGGCTTTTCCATTGCGATGTCGCCGAACACCCATCTGCTAACCCCGGCCCGCTAGCTTTCTGAACGCCGTGCCTCCCGCTTGCCTAGCATAGTAGTGACTACCAAACGGCTCCCTGACTCACCTATTGCTGCTCATTGGACCCTATGATCACTCGGCTACACATGCCTCACTCTAATGTCAATATGCCTTATCTTCTGCTGTTTTGGTTAGTTATTACTGTTTTATTTCACTGTAGAGCCTCTAGTCCAGGTCATCATGCCTTTGTCACGCAACCCACACATGGGGAGACCTCACCTGACTTAACTGGTGTCTCCAGAGATGCAGGCTCTCTCATCGTCACTCAATACCTAGGTTTACCCCCCCCACTGTACTCACATCCTACCATACCCTTGTCTGTACATTATGGCCTGAATCTATTCTACCACGCCCAGAAATCTGCTTTTTTATACTCTGTTCCAAACGCACTAGACGACCAGATCTTATAGCCTCCAGCCGTACCCTTATTCTACTCCTCCTCTGTTCCTCTGGTGATGTAGAGGTTAACCCAGGCCCTGTAGCCCCCTGCTTTACACTGATCCCCCAGGAGCTCTCATTTGTTGACTTCTGTAACCGTAAAAGCCTTGGTTTCATGCATGTTAACATTAGAAGCCTTCTCCCTAAATGTTTTATTCACTGCTTTAGCACACTATGCCAACCCTGATGTCCTAGCCGTGTCTGAATCACGGCTCAGGAAGGTTACCAAAAATGCAGAAATGTCCTTCCTGAACTACAACATTTTCATCAAAATAGAACTGCCAAAGGGGGCGGATCTACAATCTGTAGATCTGCAATCTACTGCAGTGATAGCCTATCCAGGCCTGTGCCTAAACAGTTTGAGCTTCTACTTTTAAAACTCCACCCTTCCAGAAATAAGTCTCTCACTGTTGCCACTTGGTACTGTCCCCCCACAGCCCCCAGCTGTGCCCTGGACACCATATGTGAATTGATTGTCCCCCATCTATTTTCAGAGTTCGTACTGTTAGGTGACCTAAACTGGGATATGCTTAACACCCCGGCCGTCCTACAATCTAAAGTAGATGCCCTCAATCTCACACAAATTATCAAGGAACCTACCAGGTACAACCCTAAATCCGTAAATATGGGCACCCTCATACATATCCTCCTGACCAACTTGCCCTCTAAATACACCTCTGCTGTCTTCAACCAGGATCTCAGTGATCACTGCCTCATTCCCTGCGTCCATAACGGGTCTGCGGTCAAACCACCACCCCTCATCACTGTCAAACGCTCCCTAAAACACTTCAACAAGCAGGCCTTTCTAATCAACCTGGCCCGGGTATCCTGGAAGGATATTGATCTCATTCCGTCAGTAGAGGATGCCTGGTTGTTCTTTTCTCACCATCTTAAATAAGCATGCCCCATTCATAAAATGTAGAACTAAGAACAGATACAGCCCTTGGTTCACTCCAGACTTCACTGCCCTTGACCAGCACAAAAACATCCTGTGGGGTACTGCATTAGCATCGAATAACCCCGCGACATACAACTTTTCAGGGAAGTCAGGAACCAATATACTCAGTCAGTTAGGAAAGCTAAGGCTAGCTTTTTCAAACAGAAATCTTTATCCTGTAGCTCTAACTCCAAAAAGTTCTGGGACACTGTAAAGTCCATGGAGAATAAGAGCACCTCCTCCCAGCTGCCCACTCCACTGAGGCTAGGAAACACTGTCACCACCGATAAATCTACGACAATCGAGAATTTCAATAAGCATTTTTCTATGGCTGGCCATGCTTTCCACCTGGTCCCACAGCAATTTGCCCAAGCCCCCCCGCTTCTCCTTCACCCAAATCCAGATAGCTGATGTTCTGATAGAGCTGCAAAATCTGGATCCATATAAATCAGCATGGCTAGGCAATCTGGACCCTCTCTTTCCAAAATTATCCCCCAAAATGTCTCTTTCATATCGTCCGAGATTCCTAAATATTGGGGGAGACACTTCTTCAAAGGGGGAGACACTCTAGACCCAAACTGTTACAGACCTATATCCATCCTGCCCTGCCTCTAGACCCAAACTGTTACAGATCTATATCCATCCTGCCCTGCCTTTCTAAAGTCTTCAAAAGCCAAGTTAACAAACAGATCACTGACCATTTCGAATCCCACTGTACCTTCTCCGCTGTGTAATCTGGTCTCCGAGCTGGTCACGGGTGCACCTCAGCCACGCTCAAGGTCCAAAACGATATCATAACCGCCATAGATCATAGATGTGCAGCCGTTTTCATTAACCTGACCAAGACTTTCGACTCTGTCATTCACAGCATTCGTATCGGTAGATTCAATAGCCTTTGTTTCTCAAATGACTGCCTCGCCTGGTTCACCAACCAAGGTATTTGGACATAAATAACGGACATTATTGAACAAAACAAACATTTATTGTGGAGGGGGAGGTTGGAGGTGAGGAGGTAGAGGGTATAGGTGGAGGGTAGAGTTGGATGGTAGAGGGAGGAGGTGGCATACTTATAAAGTAATTACTGTGACAGTTCAAGTTAACTTTCTGTAAAAAGTAGCAACCTATTCCTTATAGTGCATTACTTTGGACCAGGGCCTATAGGGAATAGGATGAAAGGAATAGGGGACTAGGGAATAAGGTAAGCTACGGTGATGGTCGTCTGCTCTCCCTGTAGTTATTGTACAGTAAGCTAAGGTGCTGGTCCTCTGCTCTCCCTGTAGTTATAGTACAGTACGCTAAGGTGCTGGTCCTCTGCTCTCCCTGTAGTTATAGTACAGTACGCTAAGGTGATGGTCCTCTGCTCTCCCTGTAGTTACAGTACAGTAAGCTACGGTGATGGTCGTCTGCTCTCCCT
>NC_056429.1:4815533-4853033 GCF_018296145.1 Oncorhynchus tshawytscha | reverse complement strand
AGAAACTAGCTCCTTATACAGGAAATACCCTGAAGTAAACTTCCAGAAAATTGTAACGGAAATGGCGCTACACCAAACTGTCAGTCTTCAGTCTTCTGATTGGTTGGGAAAGACAGTACCGTGCAGTACTGAAGTACAGGAAGAGCCCTCACTGCTGCTCGATCTTCCTACTTCCAACCTGATGGAGGAGGATGAAATCAATCCAAAATGTATTTTTTGATACTGTCTCAAAGCTATCTAAAAAGCAGCATTCCCTAAGAGAGGATGGCTTTCACTTCAGCAGTGATGAACTTCTTTGACGAAAAGATAATGATCATTAGAAAGCAAATTACGGACTCCTTTTTAATAAATCTGCGTATTTCTCCAAAAACTCTGTTGTCCTGAGTTTGCACAGAACTGCCAGGACCTCGGATCAATGGAGACACAAGTTTTTTAATCCTGTATCTCTCGACACATTCACAAAAATAATCATGGCCTTGAAACTTTCCAGCTCCCTACTGGACCCTATTCCAACTAAACTACTGAAAGAGCTGCTTCCTGTGCTTGGCCCCCCTATATTGAACATAATAATCAGATTCCTGTCCTCCGTATGTGTACCAAACTCACTAAAAGTGGCAGTAATAAAGCCTCTCCTGAAAAAAACAAACCTTGACCCAATTTGTTTTTAAACTATTGGTCTATATCGAATCTCCTCTCAGAAATGTTGTAAAAAGTTATTGCACAGCAACTCACTGCCTGCCCGAAGATGAATAATGAAATGCTCCAGTCTTAGACCCCATCACAGTACTGAGACTAAACTCGTGAAGTTTGTAAATTACTTTTTAATGGCGTCAGACCAAGGCTCTGCATCTGTCCTTGTACTCTTTAGTGTTGCTTTTGACACCATCGATCAGCACATTCCTTTGGAGAAATTGGAAACCCTAATTGGTCGACAGCAGGCCTGGGCAACTCCAGTCGTCTGAGGCCTGATTGGTGTCACACTTTTCCCCCATCATCCATAGCCAACACACCTAACTTGCCTACCCTGGAAGCCTGTGTTTCAGACATAAGGAAGTGGATGACGACAAATGTTCTACTTTTAAACTCGGACAAAACAGAGATGCTTGTTCTAGGTCCCAAGAAACAAAGAGATCTTCTGTTGAATCTGACAATTGATCTTGACAGTTGTACAGTCGTCTCAAATAAAACTGTGAACGACGTCGGCGTTACTCTGGACCCTGATCTCTCTCTTGACGAACACATCAATACTGTTTCTAGGACAGCTTTTTTCCATCTACGTAACATTGCAAAAATCCGAAACTTTCTGTCCAATGATGCAGAAAAACTAATCCATGCTTTTGTCACTTCTAGGTTAGACTACTGCAATGCTCTACTTTCTGGCTACCTGGATAAAGCACTAAATAAACTTCAGTAAGTGTTAAACACGGCTGATAGAATCTTGACTAGAACCAAAAAATGTGATCATATAACTCCAGTGACCACTCTAAACTGGCTTCCTGTTAAGGCTGATTTCAAGGTGTTACTGCTAACCTACAAAGCATTACATGGTCGTCCTCCTAACTATCTCCCCACGATTTGGTCCTGCCGTACATACCTACACGTACGCTACGGTCACAAGATGCAGGCCTCCTTATTGTCCCTAGAATAAGGAGGCAGGGCTTTCTCCTATAGAGCTCCATTTTTATGGAATGGTCTGCCTATCTATGTGAGAGACGCAGACTCGGTCTCAACCTTTAAGTCTTTATTGAAGACTCATCTCTTCAGTAGGTCCTATGATTTAGTGTAGTCTGGCCCAGGGGTGTGAAGGTGAACAGAAAGGTACTGGAGCGATGAACCGCCCTTGCTGTCTCTCCCTTCTCTCCATTGGGATTCTCTGCATCTGACCCTATTACAGGGGCTGAGTCACTGGCTTACTAGTGCTCTTCCATGCCTTCCCTTGGAGGGGTGCATCAAGTCGTGCCAAGCTTTTTTTCACTATAGTCGACTTGAGTAGGTCGAGTCACTGACGTGATCTTCCTGTCCGGTTTGGCCTTTCTAGGGAGTTTTTCCTAGCCACCGTGCTTCTACACCTGCATTGTTTGCTGTCTGTGGTTTTAGGCTGGGTTTCTGTACAGCACTTTGTGACATCTGCTGATTCAAAAAAGGGCTTTATAAATACATTTGATTTTGAGGAGAGAGAGAGAAAGAGAGAGAGATGAAAACAGAGGGGGGAGAGAACCCACTAAGCATTTGACGTAAGGCGACGTCTTTTTTCGGTCCTCTTTCTTTCTTATTGTTTGGGCCCTGCCTTGATTTCAACATCCACGGACGTAGATTCTTGGTCCAGGCCAGATCAAATCTAACCAATTATAGAGGTCAACAGACGTCCTGTCCGAACCCAGCCTATATGTGGCCCAAACATATACGTTCAGATTCTGTTCACATCTGGACTGGCTTTGATTTAGCCCAAATATAGAAGTCTACAAATGGTTGAAGTTTGGTCCGATCCGGATGAAGTCTGAACCAATCATAGTCATCTATGTTTCACAAGTTTAGACAGCATAGTAACAGTACAGTAGAGTAGAACACAGCAGAGTACAGTACAGTACAGTACACAACACAGTTAAAGAAAAGTACATACGGTACATTACAGTATAACACAGTAAAACATGCTAGAGTACAGTCAAATAAAGAGAAGTACAGCATAGTGTACTGGTAGGGATGCTTTGCAAGTGTTTTTTTTAAAACATTTATATTTTCAAAAACATATCACAGTCGTAGCAAGAAATATAAATAATAATCTGTAATGGTTACTGAGAATGTTATTTTAGCTGAAGTGGCCTGTTGGTTTATTCTGTAGGTTGAACTTCTTTGAACATCATCACGGCTAGTTTTAAAGCTTTTAACTGTGATAGATGTAAGTAATAATGAATATTTTTCTTCAGTTGGCTCCTTTTTTCCTAGTATTGTGATCAACTGCCTACTTCAATGTAAAATGTACAGTAGTTGAAATTTGGCTGTAGAATCAATGACCGAAAAATACCTTTTTTTTTTTCAATTGCCTGTAAATTACAATTATTCAATGTCCGGAAAATAAGTGTGTTTTCGACATCCAGGAAAATACATATTTTTACCTTTCGTTCAGCACCTAAAATTCACCTGATTTCAACGTCCAGAAGATACATACTTTCAATGTCCGGGAAAATAAGTATTTTCAAAGTCCCGAAAATATGCATTTGTGACATCGGGGAAAATACGACTTTTCACCTTTCATTCAACACCTAAACATCTTTTCAACATCATTTTACACTTACTGGGAAAGGGGGTGAGGAGGGAGTGGAGAGTGGAGAGTGGGGAGTGGAGAGTGGAGAGTGGGGAGTGGGGAGTTGGGAGTGGAGAGTAGGGAGTTGGGAGTGGAGAGTGGGGAGTGGGGAGTGGGGAGTGGAGAGTGGGGAGTGGAGAGTGGGGAGTGGAGAGTGGGGAGTGGGGAGTGGAGAGTGGGGAGTGGAGAGTGGGGAGTGGGGAGTGGGGAGTGGAGAGTGGGGAGTGGGGAGTGGAGAGTGGAGAGAAAGAGATGGGTTGGAGATAGCCGGGGGCAAGGTGAGAGAAGAGGTGTCCGTCGTAACACACAGTAAATCAGTCCACTGAGCAGAACAAGTCCAGACGGGACAGAAGTGGATCCAGGTCCAGGCACTGTCAACTAGGTACAAGGACACACACACAACCGGTGAAAACTGTGACAGGAAAAACAACAAGGTCTACAGTGGGAATAGTAGGTCATTAGTTTCCCTTATGGGGCCCAGATGAGGCTGTGGATGTGGGCAAGATCTAGTTTCCCTGTAGCCCAGCTACAGAGAGTACTACTGGTCCTAGATCAGATGTTAGTATAGTAGACCCTTATACCCTGTAGCCCAGCTACAGACAGTACTACTGGTTCTAGATCAGATGTTAGTATAGTAGACCTTTATACACTGTAGCCCAGCTACAGACAGGACTACTGGTCCTAGATCAGATGTTAGTATAGTAGACCCTTTTCCCTGTAGCCCAGCTACAGACAGTATCTACTGGTCCTAGATCAGATGTTAGTATAGTAGACCCTTTTCCCTGTAGCCCAGCTACAGACAGTACTATTGGTCCTAGATCAGATGTTAGTATATTAGACCTTTATACACTGTAGCCCAGCTACAGACAGTACTACTGGTCCTAGATCAGATTTTAGTATAGTAGACCCTTATACACTGTAGCTCAGCTACAGCCAGGACTACTGGTCCTAGATCAGATGGTAGTATAGTAGACCCTTATACACTGTAGCTCAGCTATAGACAGCACTACTGGTCCTAGATCAGATGTTAGTATAGTAGACCCTTATACCCTGTAGCCCAGCTACAGACAGTACTACTGGTCCTAGATCAGATGTTAGTATAGTAGACCCTTATATCCTGTAGCCCAGCTACAGACAGTACTACTGGTCCTAGATCAGATGTTAGTATAGTAGACCCTTATACACTGTAGCTCAGCTAAAGACAGTACTACTGGTCCTAGATCAGCTAAAGACAGCATCTAACAATTGGATTTCATTATTTCCTGGGCACCGCTCAGCAAACGCCAACCTTTCCATCAGAACCACCTTAATGGGTCCAAAACAGCTACAGTCATTGGCCTATGTAATGCCCTAAGACGGAACGTTACTGTTAAAGAAACTCAGAATCTCAGTGCAAGAGGCGTCACTACAGTAACCTGGTTCGAATCCAGGATGTATCACACCCGGCTGTGATTGGGAGTCCCATAGGTCGGCGCACAATTTCCCCAGCGTCGTCCGGGGTTTGGCCGAGGGGTTAGGCCGTCATTGTAGATAAGAATCTTAAACTGACTTGCCTCGTTGAATAAAGAATCAATAAATAAAATATGACCTGTACATGTGGAAGTGAGCTTCGTATCCAGTGACCGAGTAGCAGCCCTTGATGGCAGGTGATCACCGTTTACCATTACTGTTTTTTAAAACATATGGCCCTTATCCTTCATATCAGCGAGGAAAAATAAAGAATGTTTTACAGACCCACACAGCTATGGAGCCTCCATCCTACTAAACGACACTGTAGTAGTTACAGACCCACACAGCTATAGAGCCTCCATCCTACTAAACGACACTGTAGTAGTTACAGACCCACACAGCTATAGAGCCTCCATCCTACTAAACTACACTGTAGTAGTTACAGACCCATACATCTATGGAGCCTCCATCCTACTAAACGACACTGTAGTAGTTACAGACCCATACAGCTATGGAGCCTCCATCCTACTAAACGACACTGTAGTAGTTACAGACCCACACAGCTATGGAGCCTCCATCCTACTAAACGACACTGTAGTAGTTACAGACCCACACAGCTATGGAGCCTCCATCCTACTAAACGACACTGTAGTAGTTACAGACCCACACAGCTATAGAGCCTCCATCCTACTAAACTACACTGTAGTAGTTACAGACCCATACATCTATGGAGCCTCCATCCTACTAAACGACACTGTAGTAGTTACAGACCCATACAGCTATGGAGCCTCCATCCTACTAAACGACACTGTAGTAGTTACAGACCCACACAGCTATGGAGCCTCCATCCTACTAAACGACACTGTAGTAGTTACAGACCCACACAGCTATGGAGCCTCCATCCTACTAAACGACACTGTAGTAGTTACAGACCCACACAGCTATAGAGCCTCCATCCTACTAAACTACACTGTAGTAGTTACAGACCCATACATCTATGGAGCCTCCATCCTACTAAACGACACTGTAGTAGTTACAGACCCATACAGCTATGGAGCCTCCATCCTACTAAACGACACTGTAGTAGTTACAGACCCACACAGCTATGGAGCCTCCATCCTACTAAACGACACTGTAGTAGTTACAGACCCACACAGCTATGGAGCCTCCATCCTACTAAACGACACTGTAGTAGTTACAGACCCACACAGCTATGGAGCCTCCATCCTACTAAACGACACTGTAGTAGTTACAGACCCATACATCTATGGAGCCTCCATCCTACTAAACGACACTGTAGTAGTTACAGACCCATACAGCTATGGAGCCTCCATCCTACTAAACTACACTGTAGTAGTTACAGACCCATACAGCTATAGAGCCTCCATCCTACTAAACTACACTGTAGTAGTTACAGACCCATACATCTATGGAGCCTCCATCCTACTAAACTACACTGTAGTAGTTACAGACCCATACAGCCTCCATCCTACTAAACTACACTGTAGCAGTTACAGATGCCTCCATCCTACTAAACTACACTGTAGCAGTTACAGACCCATACAGCTATGGAGCCTCCATCCTACTAAACTACACTGTAGTAGTTACAGACCCATACACCTATGGAGCCTCCATCCTACTAAACTACACTGTAGTAGTTACAGACCCATACAGCTATAGAGCCTCCATCCTACTAAACTACACTGTAGTAGTTACAGACCCATACAGCCTCCATCCTACTAAACTACACTGTAGCAGTTACAGATCCATACAGCTATAGAGCCTCCATCCTACTAAACTACACTTCCACTACACTTCCTGAGTTAAATTCACACACGGGTGTTCAGTATGTTAGATTAGATCATTATCCCAGGTGTTCAGAGGACGTTAGATTAGATCATTATCCCAGGTGTTCAGAGGACGTTAGATTAGATCATTATCCCAGGTGTTCGGAGGACGTTAGATTAGATAATTATCCCAGGTGTTCAGAGGGTGTTAGATTAGATCATTATCTCAGGTGTTCAGAGGACGTTAGTTTAGATAATAATCCCAGGTGTTCAGAGGACGTTAGATTAGATCATTATCCCAGGTGTTCAGAGGACGTTAGATTAGATAATAATCCCGGGTGTTCAGAGGACGTTAGAATAGATCACTATCCCAGGTGTTCAGAGGACGTTAGATTAGATAATTATCCCAGGTGTTCTCCTCTGTCTTCCGTCTGTCAGTAAATACTATAACTTGAAGATATGGCCGTGTGGGAAACACAAACCCTCAGATGTGTATCAATTTAAACTTTAATTTGTATTATTTCCTGGTTGATGTGAAAGATATAGTCCCCGTTTCCAAAACACGACCGCTAGCGATGCTTGTCAACGTTTCAGACCGAGTGTCGGGGCTCTTAACAAAAAGAGCCCCCAGGAAGAAGATCCCTTCATGAATAGGCTGCTAGTAGTGGTACTGAATCATATGAGGAGGGAGAAGACTGCCACACACACACACACACACAAACACCCAGGCACCCTGCAGCTCTCAGTAGCAGCTCTCAGATGGTCACTACAGAGGGTCGGTGGGTACTGACAGGAACACACACACACACACACACACAACACATACACACACACACACACACACACACACACACACACACACACACACACACACACACAAACACCCAGGCACCCTGCGGCTCTCAGATGGTCACTACAAAGGCTCAGTGGGGACTGACAAGGAACACACAACAGCCAACCCTTCCTGACAGACTGGAGGCTAAAATCCTCAAGAGTTACAGACGGCTGGTGTCACATGTCATTTTTTTTCTTCCCCTTTGTGACACGGTCAATGGAAGAGAACTGTGTCTTTTGTGACACGGTCGATGGAAGAGAACTGTGTCTTTTGTGACACGGTCAATGGAAGAGAACTGTGTCTTTTGTGACACGGTCGATGGAAGAGAACTGTGTCTTTTGTGACACGGTCGATGGAAGAGAACTGTGTCTTTTGTGACACGGTCGATGGAAGAGAACTGTGTCTTTTGTGACACGGTCGATGGAAGAGAACTGTGTCTTTTGTGACACGGTCGATGGAAGAGAACTGTGTCTTTTGTGACACGGTCGATGGAAGAGAACTGTGTCTTTTGTGACACGGTCGATGGAAGAGAACTGTGTCTTTTGTGACACGGTCGATGGAAGAGAACTATGTCTTTTGTGACACGGTCGATGGAAGAGAACTGTGTCTTTTGTGACACGGTCGATGGAAGAGAACTGTGTCTTCTAATGAGTCTGAGTCTGTATTCATAAAGCTTCTCTCTAATGATCTAGGATCAGTTCTGCCTTTTTTCCCCCGTCCAAACATATCAACATATATGTGAAGAGGGCACGACAAAGCCTATTCCCCCTCGGGAAACTAAATGGGTCTTGAGATCCTCAAAAGGTTTTACAGCTGCAATATCGAGAGCATCCTGACCGGTTGCATCACTGCCTGTTACGGCAATTGCCCGGCCTACAGAGCGTAGTGCGTACGGCCCAGTACATCACTGGGGCTAAACTGCCTGCCGTCCAGGACCTCTACACCAGGCGGTGTCAGAGGAAGGCCCTAACAATTGTCAAAGACCACAGCCACCCCAGTCATAGACTGTTCTCTCTACTACCGCATGGCAAGCGGTACCGGAGTGCCAAGTCTAGGACAAAAAGGCTTCTCAACAGTTTTTACCCCCAAGCCATAAGACTCCTGAACAGGTAACCAATGGTTACCTGGACTATTTGCATTGTGTCCCACCCCTCAACCCCTCTTTTACGCTGCTGCTACTCTCTGTTTATCACAGAGGCATAGTCACTTTAACTATACATTCATGTACATACTACCTCAATTGGGACGACCAACCAGTGCTCCCCCACATTGGCTAACCGGACTATCTGCATTGTGTCCCACCACCCACCACCCCCTCTTTACGCTACTGCTACTCTCTGTTCATCATATATGCATAGTCACTTAAACCATATCTACATGTACATACTACCTCAATCAGCCTGACTAGCCGGTGTCTGTATGTAGCCTCACTACTGTATATAGCCTCTCTACTGTATATAGGCTCTTTACTGTTTATAGCCTCTCTACTGTATATAGCCTCTCTACTGTATATAGCCTCGCTACTCTATATAGCCTCGCTACTGTATATAGCCTCTCTACTGTATATGGCCTCGCTACTCTATATAGGCTCTCTACTGTTTATAGCCTCTCTACTCTATATAGCCTCGCTACTGTATATGGCCTCGCTACTCTATATAGGCTCTCTACTGTTTATAGCCTCTCTACTCTATATAGCCTCGCTACTGTATATAGCCTCTCTACTGTATATAGCCTCTCTACTGTATATAGCTTTGCTACTGTTTATAGCCTCGCTACTGTATATGGCCTCGCTACTTTTATAGCCTCGCTACTTTTATAGCCTCGCTACTGTATATAGTCTCTCTACTGTATATAGCTTCTCTACTGTATATAGCCTCTCTACTGTATATAGCCTTGCTACTTTTATAGCCTCGCTACTCTATATAGCCTCTCTACTGTTTATAGCCTCTCTACTGTATATAGCCTCTCTACTGTTTATAGCCTCTCTATTGTATAGAGCCTCTCTACTGTTTATAGCCTCTCTACTGTATAGAGCCTCTCTACTGTATATAGCCTTGCTATTTTTATAGCCTCGCTACTCTATATAGCCTCTCTACTGTATATAGCCTCTCTACTGTATATAGCCTCTCTACTGTATATAGCCTCGCTACTGTATATAGCCTATCTACTGTATATAGCCTCTCTACTGTATATAGCCTCTCTACTGTATATAGCTTCGCTACTGTTTATAGCCTCGCTACTGTATATAGCCTCTCTACTGTTTATAGCCTCTCTATTGTATAGAGCCTCTCTACTGTTTATAGCCTCTCTACTGTATATAGCCTCTCTACTGTATATAGCCTTGCTATTTTTATAGCCTCGCTACTCTATATAGCCTCGCTACTCTATATAGCCTCTCTACTCTATATAGCCTCGCTACTGTATATAGCCTATCTACTGTATATAGCCTCTCTACTGTATATAGCCTCTCTACTGTATATAGCTTCGCTACTGTTTATAGTCTCGCTACTGTATATGGCCTCGCTACTCTATATAGGCTCTCTACTGTTTATAGCCTCGCTACTGTATATGGCCTCGCTACTCTATATAGGCTCTCTACTCTATATAGCCTCGCTACTGTATATAGCCTCTCTACTGTATATAGGCTCTCTACTGTATATAGCCTCTCTACTGTTTATAGCCTCTCTACTGTATATAGCCTCTCTACTGTATATAGCCTCTCTACTGTTTATAGCCTCTCTACTGTATATAGCCTCTCTACTGTATATAGCCTTGCTACTTTTATAGCCTCGCTACTCTATATAGCCTCTCTACTCTATATAGCCTCTCTACTGTATATAGCCTCTCTACTGTATATAGCCTCGCTACTGTATATAGCCTCGCTACTGTATATAGCCTCTCTACTGTATATAGCCCTGTTACTTTTATAGCCTCTCTAATGTATATAGCCTCGCTACTCTATATAGCCTCTCTACTGTATATAGCCTCGCTACTGTATATAGCCTCTCTACTGTATATAGCCCTGTTACTTTTATAGCCTCTCTAATGTATATAGCCTCGCTACTCTATATAGCCTCTCTACTGTATATAGCCTCTCTACTGTATATAGCCTGTCTACTGTATATAGCCTCTCTACTGTATATACCCATACTCACTTTCTATCTCTTTTTGATTTTTAATCTGTTTATACCTTTCCGGAAACCTGCCTCACCCAATGTGACACGGAATCGCTATTATTTTTTATTTTTAGAACACACTCAAGAACCTCCAGAAGCTAACCAGCTAACTAGCTACAAGCTATTTAGTCATTGTTAACTTTTTTTCAACCTGGATAACACTCGCCAGTCCAGCTTCCCTGCCCCATCCACCGCTGCCCCCTGGACACTGATCTCTTCGCTACATAGCTGATGCACGCTGGACTGTCCATTAATAACGGTACTCCATTCTGCCTGTTTATGTTTTATCTGTCGGCCCCCGTTGCCTAGTCAACGCCATTTTACCTGCTGTTGTTATGCTAGCTGATTAGCTGTTGTCTCACCTACTGTTTTAGCTAGCTTTCCCAATTCAACACCTGTGATTACTGTATGCCTCGCTGTATGTCTCTCTCAAATGTCAATATGCCTTGTATACTGTTGCTCAGGTTAGTTATCATTGTTTTAGTTCACAATGGAGCCCCTAGTTCTACTCTTCATACCCCTGATACCTCCTTTGTCCCACCTCCCACACATGCGGTGACCTCACCCATTACAACCAGCATGTCCAGAGATACCTCTCTCATCATCACCCAGTGCCTGGACTTACCTCCGCTGTACCCGCACCCCACCATACCCCTGTCTGCGCATTATGCCCTGAATATATTCTACCATGCCCAGAAACCTGCTCCTCTTATTCTCTGTCCCCAACGCTCTAGGCGACCAGTTTTGATAGCCTTTAGCCGCACCCTCATACTACTCCTTCTCTGTTCCGCGGGTGATGTGGAGGTAAACCCAGGCCCTGCATGTCCCCAGGCTCCCTCATTTGTTGACTTCTGTGATCGTAAAAGCCTTGGTTTCATGCATGTCAACATCAGAAGCCTCCTCCCTAAGTTTGTTTTACTCACTGCTCTAGCACACTCTGCTAACCCTGATGTCCTTGCTGTGTCTGAATCCTGGCTCAGGAAGGCCACCAAAAATTCAGAGATTTCCATACCCAACTATAACATCTTCCGTCAAGATAGATCTGCCAAAGGGGCAGGAGTTGCAGTCTACTGCAGAGAGAGCCTGCAAAGTAATGTCATACTTTCCAGGTCCATACCCAAACAGTTCGAACTACTAATTTTGAAAATTACTCTCTCCAGAAATAAGTCTCTCACTGTTGCCGCCTGCTACCGACCGCCCTCAGCTCCCAGCTGTGCCCTGGACACCATTTGTGAATTGATCGCCCCCCATCTAGCCTCAGAGTTTGTTCTGTTAGGTGACCTAAACTGGGATATGCTTAACACCCCGCCAGTCCTACAATCTAAGCTAGATGCCCTCAATCTCACACAAATCATCAAGGAACCCACCAGGTACAACCCTAACTCTGTAAACAAGGGCACCCTCATAGACGTCATCCTGACCAACTGGCCCTCCAAATACACCTCTGCTGTCTTCAACCAGGATCTCAGCGACCACTGCCTCATTGCCTGTATCCGCTACGGAGCCGCAGTCAAACGACCACCCCTCATCACGGTCAAACGCTCCCTAAAACACTTCTGTGAGCAGGCCTTTCTAATCGACCTGGCCCGGGTATCCTGGAAGGACATCGACCTCATCCCGTCAGTTGAGGATGCCTGGTCATTCTTTAAAAGTAACTTCCTCACCATTTTAGATAAGCATGCTCCGTTCAAAAATGCAGAACTAAGAACAGATACAGTCCTTGGTTCACCCCAGACCTGACTGCCCTCGACCAGCACAAAAACATCCTGTGGCGGACTGCAATAGCATCGAATAGTCCCCGTGATATGCAACTGTTCAGGGAAGTCCGGAACCAATACACGCAGTCAGTCAGGAAAGCTAAGGCCAGCTTCTTCAGGCAGAAGTTTGCATCCTGTAGCTCCAACTCCAAAAAGTTCTGGGACACTGTGAAGTCCATGGAGAACAAGAGCACCTCCTCCCAGCTGCCCACTGCACTGAGGCTAGGTAACACGGTCACCTACCTATTCAAACATCTTCACTTATTAATGCTGATCAGTCGTGCAGTAAGGCTTTTTAACTTTTATCTCAAATGGCACCCTATTCCCTATATAGTGCACTACTTGCCATAGGGCTCTGGTCTAAAGTAGTGCACTATATATAGGGAATAGGGTGCAATAGGGCTCTGGTCTAAAGTAGTGCACTATATAGGGAATAGGGTGCAATAGGGCTCTGGTCTAAAGTAGTAAACTATATATAGGGAATAGGGCTCTGGTCTAAAGTAGTAAACTATATATAGGGAATAGGGTGCAATAGGGCTCTGGTCTAAAATAGTGCACTATATAGGGGAATAGGGCTCTGGTCTAAAGTAGTGCACTATATATAGGGAATAGGGTGCAATAGGGCTCTGGTCTAAAGTTGTGCACTATATAGGGAATAGGGCTCTGGTCTAAAGTAGTGCACTATATAGGGGAATAGGGCTCTGGTCTAAAGTAGTACACTATATAGGGGAATAGGGCTCTGGTCTAAAGTAGTGCACTATATATAGGGAATAGGGTGCAATAGGGCTCTGGTCTAAAGTAGTGCACTGTATAGGGGAATAGGGCTCTGGTCTAAAGTAGTGCACTATATAGGGGAATAGGGCCCTGGTCTAAAGTAGTGCACTATATAGGGAATAGGGCTCTGGTCTAAAGTAGTGCACTATATAGGGAATAGGGGCTCTGGTCTAAAGTAGTGCACTATATAGGGAATAGGGTTCTGTAGGGCTCTGGTCTAAAGTAGTGCACTATATAGGGAATAGGGTGCCATTTTGGATCCATACATTGTGCTGGAAACTTTAGGATGCACAGAAGCACAAGACTGAATAAAGGCTATTTTAGTACAACAGCATTCTTGCTGTGCCCTTGAGCAAAATCGCACATTATGTAGCCTGTTTGAGAGGTTGCTGAGTCATGCGTTTTATTACAAATACAGTACGTACCTTTCTACTTAATGAAAGAAAAAACATCAGAATATCATGTAGCGAAAAATGAAACTATAATTTATCATGTAGAATAATGTTTGTGTCATACCACCTCAGGGTAAAGCGTTGTGTCAAGTGTTTTCTGGTCTCTTAAAATACAAATCAAATAAATGTGTTTTAGGGTGGAAGGGGGTAGGCCGCAAAGGATGATGTGGAGAAATGGTGGCAGGCCGCAAAGGATGATGTGGAGAAATGGTGGCAGGACGCAAAGGATGAGGTGGAGAAATGGTGGCAGGCCGCAAAGGATGATGTGGAGAAATGGTGGCAGGACGCAAAGGATGAGGTGGAGAAATGGTGGCAGGACGCAAAGGATGAGGTGGAGAAATGGTGGAAGGTGGCAGGTCGCAAAGGATGAGGTGGAGAAATGGTGGAAGGTGGCAGGTCGCAAAGGATGAGGTGGAGAAATGGTGGAAGGTGGCAGGTCGCAAAGGATGAGGTGGAGAAATGGTGGAAGGGGGCAGGCCGCAAAGGATGAGGTGCAGAAATTATGGATGTTATCGCAAAAAAAGGATGAGGACGGTAGCAGCTGTTAGGAGAAATAACAATATGGGGATAAAAATGGGAAAATGAAACAGAAACGAATGATAAACAAAGTTACATTTCTCTAAAGAAATTAAAATCAAAACTGCTCAATCCAAAATCAGCTCTTGGCTGGGTCACCTCTTGATGACGTGTTGTGGTGTTTGTAATGTAGTTTTAAATACTTACAGTTGAAGTCGGAAGTTTACATACACTTAAAACTCATTTTTCAACCACTACACAAATTTCTTGTTAACAAACTATAGTTTTGGCAAGTCGGTTAGGACATCTACTTTGTGCATAACACAAGTCGTTTTTCCAACAATTGTTTACAGACAGATAATTTCACTTAAAATTCACTGTATCACAATTCCAGTGGGTCAGAAGTTTACATACACGAAGTTGATTGTGCCTTTAAACAGCTTGGAAAATTCCAGAAAATTATGTAATGGCTTTAGAAGCTTCTGATTGGCTAATTGACATCATTTGAGTCAATTGGAGGTGTCTCATTTGCACATGCTCTATATAGATTGTTCTGCTGTATTATTATTATTATTATTGATTGTATGTTTGTCTATTCCACGTGTAACTCTGTGTTGTTGTATGTGTCGAACTGCTTTGCTTTATCTTGGCCAGGTCGCAGTTGCAAATGAGAACTCGTTCCCAACTAACCTACCTGGTTAAATAAAGGTGAAATAAATCAAATAAAAAATAAAAACCTGTGGATGTATTTCAAGACCTACATTCAAACACAGTGCCTCTTTGCTTGACATCATGAGAAAATCAAAAGAAATCAGCCCAGACCTCAGAAAAAACTTTGTAGACCTCCACAAGTTCTTGGGAGCAATTTCCAAACGCCTGAAGGTACCACGTTCATCTGTACAAACAATAGTACGCAAGTATAAACACCATGGGACCACGCAGCCGTCATACCGCTCAGGAAGGAGACGCGTTCTGTCTCCTAGAGATGAACGTACTTTGGTGTGAAAAGTGCAAATCAATCCCAGAACAACAGCAAAGGACCCTGTGAAGATGCTGGAGGAAACCGGTACAAAAGTATCTATAACCACAGTAAAATGAGTCCTATATCGACATAACCTGAAGGGCCACTCAGCAAGGAAGAAGCTACTGCTCCAAAACTGCCATAAAAAAACCCAGACTACAGTTTGCAACTGCACATGGGGACAAAGATCGTACTTTTTGGAGAAATGTCCTCTGGTCTGAGGAAACAACAATAGAACTGTTTGGCCATAATGACCATCGTTATGTTTGGAGGATAAAAGAGGAGGCTTGCAAGCCGAAGAACACCATCCCAACTGTTTAGCACGGGGGTGGCAGCATCATGTTGTGGGGGTGCTTTGCTGCAGGAGAGACTGGTGCACTACACAAAATAGTATGGCGTCATGAGGAAGGAAAATTATGTCGATATATTGAAGCAACATCTCTAGACATCAGTCAGGAAGTTAAAGCTTGGTCGCAAATGGGTCTTCCAAATGGACAATGACTCCAAGCATACAACCAAAGTTGTTGCAAAATGGCTTAAGGACAACAAAGTCAAGATATTGGAGTGGCCATCACAAAGCCCTGACCTCAATCCCATATACAATTTGTTGGCCGAACTGAAAAAGAGCCTCTCCCTATCTATTGTCCTCTGTACTGCCTGGAGCCTCTCCCTATCTATTGTCCTCTGTACCGCCTGGAGCCTCTCCCTATCTATTGTCTGCTGTACCGCCTGGAGCCTCTCCCTATCTATTGTCCTCTGTACCGCCTGGAGCCTCTCACTATCTATTGTCTGCTGTACCGCCTGGAGCCTCTCCCTATCTATTGTCCTCTGTACCGCCTGGAGCCTCTCACTATCTATTGTCCTCTGTACCGCCTGGAGCCTCTCCCTATCTATTGTCCTCTGTACCGCCTGGAGCCTCTCCCTATCTCTTGTGACGGTGGAGGGCCAGCCTGGAGGTATAATATCTCATTCTATGGAGCCAGTTTAAATATGGAATCGGCATAGAATACTACTGTGGCAAAAGGGGGGAACAGAACAGTGTGTCTTACGGCTATTCTCCTGTTTCAGGATGTGGGCAGGATGTTGTGATGCGTCAGCTCAGGGAGATGACACGGAGGAGAGGTCTTTCTGTGTCTGTATGTTCGCTGTATAATATTCTGTCTGGGGGGTGAAGTGTCGAGGGCTAGCAGGATGCTAGTAATGAGTTTTAATGAACTGTGTAATTCTAATGACTTTAGTGGGTTCAGTCACAGGGTTCAACCTCTGAGATAGATGGAGGTGAGGGGTCTCTGTGGGTCTGTAATAGTGTACTGATATACCTCATCTCTGTGGGTCTGTAATAGTGTACTGATATACCTCATCTCTGTGGGTCTGTTCTAGTGTACTGTACTGATATACCTCATCTCTGTGGGTCTGTTATAGTGTACTGATATACCTCTAATCAGAACTCTAATCAGCACTCTAATCAGCACTCTAACTAGCAATCTAATCAGAACTCTAATCAGCGCTCTAATCAGAACTCTAATCAGCACTCTAATCAGCACTCTAATCAGAGCTCTAATCAGCACTCTATCTAGCAATCTAATCAGAACTCTAATCAGCACTCTAATCAGCACTCTAATCAGCACTCTAATCAGAACTCTAATTAGCACTCTAATCAGAGTTCTAATCAGCACTCTAATCAGAACTCTAATCAGCACTCTAATCAGCAATCTAATCAGAGTTCTAATCAGCACTCTAATCAGCACTCTAATCAAAACTCTAATCAGAGCTCTAATCAGCATTCTAATCAGAGTTCTAATCAGAGTTCCAATCAGAACTCTAATAAGTGCTCCTTCTATCAGACCTCTTCTTTGAAAAGTCATACTTTGAAGCTCCCCGACATGGACCTAATCTGTCATTGTGTTGGGAAGAAGATAGATCTGATTTACCTTCTGTGTGTCTTTCAACGCTCCGGGCGATGACAAGGGGGAACGGGGAAAAGGAGGAGAAAGAAAGAGAGGAAGTGAAGAAAGAAAGAGAGGAAGTGAAGAAAGAAAGAAAGAGGGAGGGAGTCAACTGTAATGCTATTGAGGAACAATTTGTGTTTTCGCACACAGTCCTCCAGTCAACACCTGGTGTGATCTCTCTCTGACCTCTCTCTGACCTCTCTGTCTGGTAGGGTAGTGTTAACACCTGGTGTGACCTCTCTCTCTCTCTCTGACCTCTCTCTGACCTCTCTGTCTGGTAGGGTAGTGTTAGTACCTGGTGTGACCTCTCTCTGACCTCTCTGGCTGGTAGGGTAGTGTTAACACCGGGTGTGACCTCTCTCTCTCTCCCTCTCTGATCTCTCTCTCTCTCTCTCTCTCTCTGACCTCTCTGTCTGGTAGGGTAGTCTTAGTACCTGGTGTGACCTCTCTTTCTCTCTCTCTCTCTCTCTCTCTCTGTGTGTGTGAGTGTGTGTGTGTGTGCAGGTGCGTGTGAGAGAGAGAGAGAGGTCACACCAGGTGTTAACACTACCCTACCAGACAGAGAGGTCAGAGAGAGCTCAGCTCTATGAAGAGAGAGAGAGAATTAGGCCGAGCTCCATGAAGAGAGAGAGAGAGACAGAGAGATAATGCAAAATCCTAAGAAAGAAATTGAGAAACAAAAACATAGAGACCCAGAAAACCAAAAGTCTACGCCTTCACTATGGTGAATCAATAAAACACAACCAAAATACACTACGGAAAAAGAAGGAACAGCACACCAGAAATCAGCTCAATGTAATTGAAGAATCCATAGAATCTAACCACTTCTGGGAAGATTGGAAAACACTAAACAAACAACAATATGAAAAGTTATCTATCCAAAACGGAGATGTATGGATAAACTACTTCTCCAATCTTTTTGGCTCTATAACAAAGAACAAACAGCAAAAACATATACATGATTAATTACAAATCTTAGAATCAGCTATTAAAGACTACCAGAACACACTGGATTCTCCAATTACCTTGAATGAACTACAGGACAAAATACAAACCCTCCAATCCAGAAAGGCCTGCAGTGTCTATATTCTATGCATAGTCACTTTAACTCTACCTACATGTACATATTACCTCAATTACCTCGATCAACCGGTACCCCCTGTATATAGCCTCCAAATTGACTCTGTACCGGTACCCCCTGTATATAGTCTCCACATTGACTCTGTACTGGTACCCCCTGTATATAGCCTCCAAATTGACTCTGTACCGGTACCCCCTGTATATAGTCTCCACATTGACTCTGTACTGGTACCCCCTGTATATAGCCTCCACATTGACTCTGTACCGGTACCCCCTGTATATAGCCTCCACATTGACTCTGTACCAGTACCCCTGTATATAGCCTCCACATTGACTCTGTACCGGTACCCCTGTATATAGCCTCCACATTGACTCTGTACTGGTACCCCTGTATATAGCCTCCACATTGACTCTGTACTGGTACCCCTGTATATAGCCTCCACATTGACTCTGTACCGGTACCCCCTGTATATAGCCTCCACATTGACTCTGTACCGGTACCCCCTGTATATAGCCTCCACATTGACTCTGTACCGGTACCCCTGTATATAGCCTCCACATTGACTCTGTACTGGTACCCCTGTATATAGCCTCCACATTGACTCTGTACTGGTACCCCTGTATATAGCCTCCACATTGACTCTGTACCGGTACCCCTGTATATAGCCTCCACATTGACTCTGTACCGGTACCCCCTGTATATAGTCTCCACATTGACTCTGTACCGGTACCCCCTGTATATAGCCTCCACATTGACTCTGTACCAGTACCTCCTGTATATAGCCTCCAAATTGACTCTGTACCGGTACCCCTGTATATAGTCTCCACATTGACTCTGTACTGGTACCCCTGTATATAGCCTCCACATTGACTCTGTACCAGTACCCCTGTATATAGCCTCCACATTGACTCTGTACCAGTACCCCTGTATATAGCCTCCACATTGACTCTGTACTGGTACCCCATGTATATAGTCTCCACATTGACTCTGTACCGGTACCCCCTGTATATAGCCTCCACATTGACTCTGTACCAGTACCCCTGTATATAGCCTCCACATTGACTCTGTACCGTAACACCCTGTATATAGCCTCCACATAGACTCTGTACCGGTACCCCCTGTATATAGCCTCCACATTGACTCTGTACCGTAATACCCTGTATATAGCCTCCACATTGACTCTGTACCGTAACACCCTGTATATAGCCTCCACATAGACTCTGTACCAGTACCCCTGTATATAGCCTCCACATTGACTCTGTACCGGTACCCCCTGTATATAGCCTCCACATTGACTCTGTACCCCCTTGTATATAGCTTCCACATTGACTCTGTACCGGTACCCCTGTATATAGCCTCCACATTGACTCTGTCCTGGTACCCCTGTATATAGCCTCCACATTGACTCTGTACCGGTACCCCCTGTATATAGCCTCCACATTGACTCTGTACCGGTACCCCCTGTATATAGCCTCCACATTGACTCTGTACCGGTACCCCCTATATATAGTCTCGCTATTGTTATTTTACTGCTGCTGTTAAATTACTTGTTACTTTTGTTTTCTATTTTCTATTTTTTACCTTATCTATTTATTACTTAACACTTATTTTTATTTATTTGTCTTAACTTCTTAAAGCATTGTAAGTAGGCATTTCAATGTAATGTGTACTACACCTGTTGTATTCGGCGCATGTTACAAATAAAATGTTATTTGGTTTGAATTGCTGCATCCTACGTTAAATGATAAAATATAATAAATAATAAACCACAAATTCCAACTGGCTACAACTCATTAACATAATTGTCACAACTTCCGCTGAAGTTGGTTCCTCGTTCGGGCGGCGTTCGGCATCGCCGGTCTTCTAGCCATCATTGATCCATTTTTAAAATTTTCCATTTGTTTTGTCTTGTCTTCCCACACAACAGGTTTCAATTCCATCAATTACATGTTGTGTATTTAACCCTCTGTTCCCCCCCATGTCCTTGTCCGGTCTGTTTATTGTATGTTCTTTCTGATGTGCGACGGGTTTTGTATTGATTGTATTGATTGTATTGATTGATTGTTCTGTTTACATTGATTTTTATTATTAAACTGCGCCGTTATAACACAGTTTTCGCTCTCCTGCGTCTGACTTCTCTGCCGCACCCCTTACAATAATCTTTAGCTCTGTCAACTTCCCCAATATCTGGAACCAAGGACTGATAACCCCAATACACAAAAGTGAAAACAAATTAGACTCCAATAACTACCGTGGGATCTGCGTCAACAGCAACCTTGGGAAAATCCTCTGCATTATCATTAACAGCAGACTAGTACATTTCCTCAATGAAAACAATGTACTGAGCAAATGTCAAATTGGCTTTTTACCAAATTAGCATTTCGACAGACCACGTATTCTCCCTGCACACCCTAATTGACAAGCAAACAAACCAAAACAAAGGCAAATGCTTCTCATGCTTGTTGATTTCAAAAAAGCTTTCCACTTAATTTGGCATGAGGGCCTGCTATTCAACTTGATGAAATGTGGTGTTGGGGGAAAAACATACGACATTATAAAATCAATATTCACAAAAAACAAGTGTGTGGTTAAAATAGGCAACACACACACACATTTCTTTCCACAGGGCCGTGGGGGTGTGACAGGGATGCAGGTTAAGCCCCATGCTCTTCAACATACTGTATATATCTTCTAATTAGCGAGGGCACTAGAACAGTCTGCAGCAGCCTTACTTCACCTGTCTGCTGTTTGCTGATGATCTGATGCTTCTGTCCTCAACCAAGGATGGCCTACAGCAGCACCTAGATCTTCCTCACTAATACTATACCTACCTCAGTCTAAACATCAGTGCCACAGGTAACTTCTACAAAGATGTGAGAGACAAGGCAAGAAGGGGCCTTCTATCCAATCAAAAGGAACATAATATTTGACATCCCAATTAGCATCTGGCTAAAAAATACTTCAAATCAGTTATAGAACGCATTGTCCTTTATGGTTGTGAGGTCTGGGGTCTGCTTACCAACCAAGAATTATCAAAATGGGCAAAAACATCAAATTGAGACTCTTCATGCAGAATTATGTAAAAGAATATCCTCAGTGTACAACGTAAAACACCAAATAACACATGCAGAGCAGAATTAGGCTAATTATCAAAATCCAGAAAAGAGACGTTAAATTCTATAACCACCTAAAAGGAAGCGATTCCCAAAACTCCAATAACAAAGCCATCACCTACAGAGAGATGGACTTGGAGAAGGGTACCCTAAGCAAGCTGGTCCAGGGGCTCTGTTCACAAACACAAACACACCCCACAGAGACCCAGGACAGCAGCCAATTAGACCCAACCAAACCATGAGAAAACTAAAAGATAATTACTTGACATATTGGAAAGAATTAACAAAAAAACAGAGCAAACTAGAATGCTATTTGGCCCTAAACAGAGAGTACACAGCGGCAGAATACCTGACCACTGTGACTGACCCAAACTTAAGGAAAGCTTTGACTATGTACAGACTCAGTGAGCATAACCTTGTTATTGAGAAAGGTCGCTGTAGGCAGACATGGCTCTCAAGAGAAGACAGGCTATGTGCTCACTGCCCACAAAATGAGGTGGAAACTGAGCTGCACTTCCTAACCTCCTGCCAAATGTATAAGCACATTAGAGACACATATTTCCCTCAGATTACATAGACCCACAACAAATTCGAAAACAAATCCAATTTTGATAAACACCCATATCTACTGGGTGAAATACCACAGTGTTCCATCACAGCAGCAAGATTTGTGACCTGTTGCCACGAGAAAAGGGCAACCAGTGAAGAACAAACACCATCGAAAAAAATAAAATACAACCCATATTTATGTTTATTAATTTTTCATTTTGTACATGAACTATTTGCACATCGTTACAACACTGTATATATATATAATATGATATAATAATATATATATAATATGACATTTGAAATCTCTTCACTATTTTAGAACTTGTTTGAGTGTAATATTTACTGTACATTATTTACTGTTCACTTCAACTTCTTTATTTCACTTTTGTTTATTTTCCTTTTCACTTGCTTTGGCAATTTCAACATATGTTTCCCCATGCCAATAAAGTTATTTTAATTGAATTAAAATTGAGAGAGAGAGAGAGTATTTATTTGTAGTATTTATTAGGATCCTCAGGTGCTGCCGAGGCCACTCTTCCTCCAAACAGGAAACAGGAAACATCTACTCTGTCTTGTCCGGGTGTATCTCTGCCCCAAACTGGCACCCTTTCCCCATTGCAGCGCTACCTTTGATTAGAGCCCTATGTACCCTGGTCCAAAGTAGTGCACTACTCAGCCGGTCAGCCAGCTAGCCAGTCAGCCAGCCAGTCAGCTAGCCAGCCAGTCAGCTATACAGTCAGTCAGCCAGCCAGTCAGCTAGCCAGTCTGCTAGCCAGTTACCCAGCTAGCCAGTCAGCCAGCCAGTCAGCCAACCAGTCAGCTATCCAGTCAGTCAGCCAGCCAGTTAGCTAGCCAGACTGCTAGCCAGTTACCCAGCTAGCCAGTCAGCCAGCCAGTCAGCTAACCAGCCAGTCAGCTAACCAGTCCACTAGCTAGTTAGCCAGCTAGGCAGTCAGCCAGCCAGTCAGCCAGTCAGCTAACCAGCCAGTTAGCTAGCCAGTCAGCTAGCCTATCAGGACAGTATGTCTCCCTATCAGGACAGTATGTCGCCCTATCAGGACAGCATGTCTCCTGACTCCTATCAGGACAGTATGTCTCCCTATCAGGACAGTATGTCTCCTGACTCCTATCAGGACAGTATGTCTCCCTATCAGGACAGTATGTCTCCTGACTCATCTCAGGACAGTATGTCTCCCTATCAGGACAGTATGTCTCCTGACTCCTATCAGGACAGTATGTCTCCTGACTCCTATCAAGACCGTATGTCTCCTGACTCCTATCAGGACAGTATGTCTCCTGACCCTTATCAGGACAGTATGTCTCCTGAATCCTATCAGGACAGTATGTCTCCTGACTCCTATCAGGACAGTATGTCTCCTGACTCCTATCAAGACCGTATGTCTCCTGACTCCTATCAGGACAGTATGTCTCCTGACCCCTATCAGGACAGTATGTCTCCTGACTCCTATCAGGACAGTATGTCTCCTGACTCCTATCAGGACAGTATGTATCCCTATCAGGACAGTATGTCTCCCGACTCCTATCAGGACAGTATGTCTCCTGACCCCTATCAGGACAGTATGTCTCCTGACTCCTATCAGGACAGTATGCCTCCTGACCCCTATCAGGTCAGTATGTCTCCTGACCCCTATCAGGACAGTATGTCTCCCTACCAGGACAGTCTCTCCTGACCCATCTCAGGACAGTCTCTCCTGACCCATCTCAGGACAGTCTCTCCTGACCCATCTCAGGACAGTCTCTCCTGACCCATCTCAGGACAGTCTCTCCTGACCCATCTCAGGACAGTCTCTCTTGACCCATCTCAGGACAGTCTCTCCTGACTCATCTCAGGCCAGTCTCTCCTGACCCATCTCAGGCCAGTCTCTCCTGACCCATCTCAGGCCAGTCTCTCCTGACCCATCTCAGGCCAGTATCTCCTGACCCATCTCAGGACAGTCTCTCCTGACCCATCTCAGGACAGTCTCTCCTGACCCATCTCAGGACAGTCTCTCCTGAACCATCTCAGGACAGTCTCTCCTGACCCATCTCAGGACAGTCTCTCCTGACTCATCTCAGGACAGTCTCTCCTGACCCATCTCAGGACAGTCTCTCCTGACCCATCTCAGGCCAGTCTCTCCTGACCCATCTCAGGCCAGTCTCTCCTGACCCATCTCAGGACAGTCTCTCCTGACCCATCTCAGGCCAGTCTCTCCTGACCCATCTCAGGACAGTCTCTCCTGACCCATCTCAGGACAGTCTCTCCTGACCCATCTCAGGACAGTCTCTCCTGAGCCATCTCAGGACAGTCTCTCCTGAACCATCTCAGGACAGTCTCTCCTGACCCATCTCAGGACAGTCTCTCCTGACCCATTTCAGGCCAGTCTCTCCTGACCCATCTCAGGGCAGTCTCTCCTGAACCATCTCAGGACAGTCTCTCCTGACCCATTTCAGGCCAGTCTCTCCTGACCCATCTCAGGACAGTCTCTCCTGAACCATCTCAGGACAGTCTCTCCTGACACATCTCAGGACAGTCTCTCCTGAACCATCTCAGGACAGTCTCTCCTGAACCATCTCAGGACAGTCTCTCCTGACACATCTCAGGACAGTCTCTCCTGACCCATTTCAGGCCAGGTGTCCCACCAGTGGATGTGAATTAACAGTAAAGCTGTCAGTGGTTGAGTTGTCCACACTCCTCGTGTGATGATAACCTTGACTGAGACCGCAAGCCAATGTCCTGTCTGTCTTCTAGAAAGGCCTGAGTGGCAATCAGCTGGACATAGAAACAGACCTTTCACCACCTGTGTGATGAATATCCCCATAACTGAGACATGACGAGCTGCTTTCCATCCCCAAGACCGCCAATGTTGGTCACATACAGAGCTGAGAGGCACTTTGTCTCTCTCTCTGTCTCTCTCTCTGTCTCTATGTCTCTCTGTCTCTCTGTCTCTCTCTCTGTCTCTCTCTGTCGCTCTGTCTCTCTCTCTGTCTCTCTCTCTGTCTCTCTGTCTCTCTCTCTGTCGCTCTGTCTCTCTCTCTGTCTCTCTCTCTGTCTCTCTGTCTCTCTCTCTGTCGCTCTGTCTCTCTCTCTGTCACTCTGTCTCTCTGTCTCTCTCTCTGTCTCTCTGTCCCTCTGTCTCTCTCTCTGTCTCTCTCTCTCTCTGTCTCTCTCTCTCTCTCTGTCTCTCTCTCGTTCTCTCTTTCTCTCTCTCTCTCTCTCTCTCTCTCTGTCTCATCTCTCTCTCTCTCTCTCTCTCTCTCTCTTCTCTCTCTCTCTCTCTCTCTCTCTCTCTCTCTCAGTCTCTCTATCTCTCTCTGTCTCTCTCTTTCTCACTCTCTTTCTTTCTGTCTCTCTTTCTCTCTGTCTTTTTCGCTCTTAAAATAACCCTAATATCAGTCTGGTAAAGTCAGAGAGGACAGAAGGTAAATATATAGGACCAACTTTCCTCAATTATATTCCTCCTCTGCTCTCCCTAGTGTGACTCATACCTGCTCTCAAATACTTGTATAACTGTCAGCAGTTTACAGCTGAACAGACCCAGCACCCAGCCAGTCAGCTAGCCAGTCACCCAGCCAGTCAGCCAGCCAGTCAGCCAGCCAGTCAGTTACCCAGCCAGCCAGCTAGCCAGTCAGCCAGCCAGTCAGTTATCCAGTCAGCCAGCTAGCCAGTCAGTTATCCAGTCAGCCAGCTAGCCAGTCAGCTAGCCAGTCAGCTAGCCAGTCGGCCAGCCAGTCAGTTATCCAGTCAGCCAGCTAGCCAGTCAGCCGGTCAGTCAGACAGCCAGTCAGTCATCCAGTCAGCTATCCAGCCAGTCAGCTATCCAGTCGGCCAGCCAGTCTGCTAGCCAGTTACCCAGCTAGCCAGTCAGCCAGCCAGTCAGCTATCCAGTCAGTCAGCCAGCCAGTCAGCTAGCCAGACTGCTAGCCAGTTACCCAGCTAGGCAGTCAGCCAGCTAGTCAGCCAGTCAGCTAACCAGCCAGTTAGCTAGCCAGTCAGCTAGCTGGTCAGCTAGCAAGTCAGCTAGCTAGTCAGCCAGTTAGCCATCCAGCCAGTCAGTCAACTAGCCAGTCAGCCAGCTATCCAGTTAGCCAGCTAGCCAGTCAGCCAGCCAGTTAGTCAGTCAGCTAACCAACCAGTTAGCTAGCCAGGCCGCTAGCTAATTAGCCAGCTAGCCAGTCAGCCAGCCAGTCAGCCAGTCATCTAGCCAGTCCGCTAGCTAGTTAGCCAGCTAGCCAGTCAGCCAGTCAGCTAGCCACTCAGCCAGTCAGCTGACCAGCCAGTCAGCTAACCAGCCAGTCATCTAGCCAGTCCGCTAGCTAGTTAGCCAGCTAGCCAGTCAGCCAGTCAGCTAGCCACTCAGCCAGTCAGCTAACCAGCCAGTCAGCTAACCAGCCAGTCAGCTTACCAGTCAGTCAGCTAGCCAGTCTGTCAGCTAGCCAGTCAGTCAGCTAGCCAGTCAGCTAGCCAGTCAGTCAGCTAGCCAGTCAGCTAGCCAGTCAGTCAGCTAGCCAGTCAGTCAGCTAGCCAGTCAGCTAGCCAGTCAGTCAGCTAGCCAGTCAGTCAGCTAGCCAGTCAGTCAGATAGCCAGTCAGCTAGCCAGTCAGTCAGTCAGCTAGCTAGCCAGTCAGCTAGACAGTCAGTCAGCTAGCCAGAGGTATTAACAGAGCAGAACACAGAGAGCAGCTGGTTGCTGCAAGCAGGTTACATGCTAACACACAAACACGCACACATTTCCACACACACATACACACACACACACACACACTCACACACACGCACACAAACACGCACACATTTCCACACACACACACACTCACACACACGCACACAAACACGCACACATTTACACACACACACACACACACACACACACACACACACACACACACACTCACACACACGCACACAAACACGCACACATTTCCACACACACACACACTCACAAACACGCACACATTTCCACACACAAACACACACACACACACTCACACACACACACACACAAACACGCACACATTTCCACACACACACACACACACACAAACACACACACACACACACACCGGAAATGTATTTTCCACAACTAGCATTCGCTCCCAATGGCCCAGACCAGACCAGCCTATAATTTTCCTTTCATATTAACTTAATTACTGCTCCTGCACTTGAGGACACGTTAGCCTGAGGACACGTTAGCCTGAGGACACGTTAACCATGTAGAACAACAGCTAATCAATAGGGGGCCGTGGTGCTCTCCCAGAAGCTTGGATGGTGCGTAAAACCAGCCAACTCAGACAAACAAAAGGTGGAATGGGTCGGCACTCAAAAACATGTCGCAGAAACTTACTTAATTCTTTACTTTTTTTGAGGGGGGGGGGGATTATTTTCACTGCTATCAGGAATGAAATACACAGATGTTTTGACTTTGCAGCCTTCAGTGTGTAGGTACAATTTTATTTGAATTCATACCAGACTTAGTAGGGAAAGAAACCGATGAGCAGCAGGAGCATCTAATCAGGGTCGATTCATTCAGCCAAGCAGGGACCTTTCCCCTCTGCTCTTCCTGAATATCAGTTAGTCACAATTAAAAAACAGAATTATAGGGTATAGGGGAGCGATCACAGAGGGCAATTGAGCGGTATCAGGCGTGAACCATTCATGAATCAATTGCCTTAGGTGTCTGCTCACTTGGATACATTATATCATGAGACAGATTACCACGAAGGACATCAGGCACAGCCCTTCATATCTGTCCGTGGGGCCAACTCATAAGTTATTTATCTAATGTGTTCTTGCATAATAAGGGGCGGCAGGGTAGCCTAGTGGTTAAAGCATTGGACTAGTAACCGGAAGGTTGTAAGTTCAAACCCCTGAGCTGACAAGGGACAAATCTGTCGTTCTGCCCCCAAACAGGCAGTTAACCCACTGTTCCTAGGCTGTCATTGAAAATAAGAATTTGTTCTTAACTGACTTGACTGGTTAAATACATAAAGAACAGTCTACACATAGCACATTGTCCCACATAGCAAGGAAATGAAACCGTGTGAAGATACAGACTTTAATTTATATCCACATGGCTTTTCCGTTGGGAGTGATTTTTTTTTTTTTGGGGGGTGGGGTCATAATCACTTCCTGCGTAGTGGAATTCATGAACATAATTTTTTTTTTTAAATTGGGGGGTTCTATAAAGAGTCTGGAAACTGACGAGGTGACATCTTGACGTCTGATAGTGGATTTATCTTCTCGGTGGTGCGGGATGTTTTTTTCTCCCAATATAGATCATATTAGAAAACCACTGGAATATATATCAATAACTCCTTTAGTAGTGCAAGCGTTGGATTAGTAACCAAAAGGTTGCAAGATCAAATCCCCGAGCTGACAAAATAAAAATCTGTCATTCTGCCCCTGAACAAGGCAGTGAACCAGTCAGCTAGTGAATAACAACACTTTTTATATTAGGCCATATACCCAGTCCTCTTTCCATGGTTAAATATAGGTGGTTTGGGCTTTCAGTTTTGCGCAAATCCATCCACGGTTACTGGTTCGGGTAGGTTTTAATAGTCACAGTGGGTACAACATCTCCAAAGCACTTCCTTATGAACTCACTCACCGAGTCAGTGTATAGATCGATGGTATTCTCAGAGGCTACCCGGAACATTTCCCAGTCTGAGTGATCAAAACAAACTTGAAGCGTTGATACCGATTGGTCAGACCAGCATTGAATGGTTCTGGTCATGGGTACATCCTGTTTGAGTTTCTGTCTATAAGACGGTATGAGAAAGAGGGAGTCGTGGTCAGATTTGCAGAAGGGAGGACAAGGTTGGGCCTTGTATGCATCGCAGAGGTTGGAATGCTGATAGAATTTAGGTAACCTTGTTCTCCTTTAGGATAATTTAGGTAACCTTGTTCTCCTTTAGGATAATTTAGGTAACCTTGTTCTCTTTCAGGATAATTTAGGTAACCTTGTTCTCCTTTAGAATAATTTTGGTTGCCTTGTTCTCAAATTTGCTTTGTTAAAATCCCCAGCTACAATAAATGCAGCCTCAGGAAATATGGTTTACCAGTTTACATAGAGTCCAATGAAGTTCCTTGAGGGCCGTCGCGGTGTCTTTCTGAGAGGGTATATACACTGCTGTGACGATAACTGACGATGATTGTCTTGGGAGATAATATGGCCGACATTTGATTGCATGCAAGGAATTCTTAGTCGGGTGAGCAGGACTTGAGTTCCTGTATGTAGCACGCGCTCCAGCAGGTATATCTCTCTGGTCACCCCCAAAACTAATTAGTCCTATGGCCGCCTCTCCTTCCAGTTCTCTGCTGCCAATGACTGGAAAGAACTACAAAAATCTCAGAAACTGGAAACACTTATCTCCCTCACTAGCTTTAAGCACCAGCTGTCAGAGCAGCTCACATATTACTGCACCTGTACATAGCCCATCTATAATTTAGCCCAAACAACTACCTCTTCCCCTACTGTATTTATTTATTTTGCTCCTTTGCACCCCATTATTTATATTTCTACTTAGCACATTCTTCCACTGCAAATCTACCATTCCAGTGTTTTACTTGCTATATTGTATTTACTTCGCCACCATGACCATTTTTTTTTTACCTTATCTCACCTCATTTGCTCATATCATATATAGACTTATTTTTCTACTGTATTAATGACTGTGTGTTTGTTTACTCCATGTGTAACTCTGCGTTGTTGTATGTGTCGAACTGCTTTGCTTTATCTTGGCCAGGTCGCAGTTGCAAATGAGAACTTGTTCTCAACTTGCCTACCTGGTTAAATAAAGGTGAAATAAAATTAAAATAAATAAATGTTGTTACGATTACACAATGAGTCGCTAATCATGAAGCATACACCCCTGTCCTTCAGAGAGGTGTTTCTCTCTGTCGACACATGAAGAAGTCCGGTGGCTGAACCGACTCCGACAACATGTCCCGTGAAACAGAGAATATTACAATCTCCGATGTCTCTCTGGAAGGCAACCCTTGCTCTAATTTCATCCACCTTGTTGTCAAGAGACCGAACATTGGTGAGTAGTATACTCGGAAGCGGTGGGCGGTGTGCACGTCTACGGGACCATTTACCTCACCTGCAGCGACGTTGTTTTGGGTCGGCTTCTGGGATTAGATCCACTGTCCTGGGTGGAGGTCCGAACAAAGGATCCTCTTCGGGAAAGTCGTGTTCCTGGTCGTAATGTTGGTCAGTTGATGTAAATTCCGGTATGCCTATATGTGTGTAGCTTGTTGTTTTTGCCGGCATGTCAAAGAGACACCAGAGTCAAAGAGGCGCCATATGAAGTGAAGTGACGACTCACTATTGCAATCCAAGATGGAGTTAAAAACTAGCCAGTCAGCTAGCCAGTCAGCCAGCCAGTCAGCTAGCCAGTCAGCTAGCCAGTCAGCTAGCCAGTCAGCTAGCCAGTCAGCCAGTTAGCCATCATATCCACTATATGATACGGAGAATGCTGCAACAAGCAACCAACAGGTAGGCTGATTCACCTGCATGAACATGAATGTAGAAGGATGGGGATAAAGCTCAGAATTATGTGGCAGCAATTAGCCTAGCTAGTTTCTATACTTTGATTTGAGGCAGTCAAGGTCTTTCATTGTCAGATGTTAAATAACAGCAAAAAGTTTGTCAAAGTAGCGCGAGTTGGCTTGGCTGCGTCTCTCTTCCTTCCTCTCACCTCACACACACACTGGCCCCTTTCCCGAGCCAAACCGGCCTCTTCCCCGAGCCAAACCGGCCTCTTCCCCGAGCCAAACCGGCCTCTTCCTCGAGCCAAACCGGCCTCTTCCCCGAGCCAAACCGGCCTCTTCCCCGAGCCAAACCGGCCTCTTCCCCAAGGCAAACCGGCCTCTTCCCCGAGCCAAACCGGCCTCTTCTTCGAGCCACTGTTGCTGCGGCACCATCTCCTCTTTCGCGCAACTAAGAGCTCAGGCTGAAAGCAGTTTAGTTTCCCCAAATAATTAATGAAATGATTTGAATTGTGAAATTATTTTAAATACCCATCCCTAGTGGCTGTGTGTGTGTGTGTGTGTGTGTGTGTGTGTGTGTGTGTGTGTGTGTGTGTGTGTGTGTGTGTGTGTGTGTGTGTGTGTGTGTGTGTGTGATTCACCATGCTGTTCTGGAGGATTCCTGCGTGGGCTGAGAGAATAGAGAGGAGGATGGGATGGATGGATAGAGGGAGGGAGAATAGGAGGATGAGATGGAGGGAGAAGAGGAGGATGGAGGGGGAGATGAGAAGATGATGGATGGATGGATGGATGGATGGATGGGTGGGTGGATGGATGGGAGAGGAGAATGGGATGACAGGATGGAGGTAGGGAGGGAGGGATGATAGGAGGGAGGGACGGAGGGAGGGAGGAGCGGAGGATGGGGTGGAAGGATGAGAGAAGGATGGAGGGGCAGAGGACAGGAGAATGGATGGATGGGAGAGGAGAGGGGGATGGGTGGGAGAGAATAATGGGATGATGGGAGGGAGGTAGGGATGATGGGATAATGGGAGGGCGGGAGGGGTGAGAGTCCCTATCATGCCCTTCACCTTATGTCAGACAATGACCAGTGAAATAACAAACATCGACACTTCCATGATGTTGGACGATGCACTGCTGAATGGTAGCTAGTACACCCTCACAGGATGTAATAGCATCCATATAGGGGAAGGGAATGGACAACCAGCTGCATGACAGGACAGGACCATCATATTATCTCTCCTCATGCTGTGGGGAAAGTGACATGACAGGACCATAATATTATCTCTCCTCATGCTGTGGGGAAAGTGACAGGACAGGACCATGATATTATCTCTCCTCATGCTGTGGGGAAAGTGACAGGACAGGACCATGATATTATCTCTCCTCATGCTGTGGGGAAAGTGACAGGACAGGACCATGATATTATCTCTCCTCATGCTGTGGGGAAAGTGACAGGACAGGACCATAATATTATCTCTCCTCATGCTGTGGGGAAAGTGACAGGACAGGACCATGATATTATCTCTCCTCATGCTGTGGGGAAAGTGACAGAACAGGACCATGATATTATCTCTCCTCATGCTGTAGCTGTGGGGAAAGTGACAGGACAGGACCATAATATTATCTCTCCTCATGCTGTGGGGAAAGTGACAGGACAGGACCATGATATTATCTCTCCTCGTGCTGTGGGGAAAGTGACAGGACAGGACCATGATATTATCTCTCCTCATGCTGTAGCTGTGGGGAAAGTGACAGGACAGGACCATAATATTATCTCTCCTCATGCTGTGGGGAAAGTGACAGGACAGGACCATAATATTATCTCTCCTCATGCTGCAGCTGTGGGGAAAGTGATTGTGCAAACCTCCACCCAAGAATAGGATTAGCACTCGCTGAGCGATTCCGAAAGCAAACAGAGGGGACTGACTGCCAGGCAGCCTGCCCCGTACCATACCTCCAGGCTGGGCTGGCTGGGGAGAGGGGTGGGGGGGGGCTGTAAATCTTACTGGATGTGTCCGTGCCTATGACGGCAGGCTTGGGATGGGTTGGGATGCACTGCCTGGCTGTGTCCATCCTGGTTTTAACTCTGTGGGATCAAACCAGGGAACATGACATCTCACACACCAACCCGAATGTCTTAAACCTTTAGACTTTATAGGAAATCCTTAGGATGTTTTGGGTTTTACAAGTCTTTACAAGCTTACCTCATCAGGAGAGTGGGATTCTAAATCACCTTTACAGGCACTGCAGTGTAATTAGGGCGGCAGGGTAGCCTAGTGGTTAGAGCGTTGGACTAGTAACCGAAAGGTTGTGAGTTCAAACCCCTGAGCTGACAAGGTACAAATCTGTCGTTCTGACCCTAAACAGGCAGTTAACCCACTGTTCCCAGGCCGTCATTGAAAATAAGAATGTGTTCTTAACTGACTTGCCTGGTTAAAATTAAATTCAAAAAATATTATTATATATTAAATATGTTTTTTATTTCAACTAATTATTATTACGTAATAGACAGTTTTTACAACTTCTTTTTTTGTGTCACTGGTTTTTACAACTTCTTTTTTTGTGTTACCTGAACTTAAAATGTTTAGTTGGCAACAAAACCTTGCTCCAACTTGAGAGAACAATTCAGTCAATTTAAAATGATGCGTTTTGTTCAACTTGTCTCATATGTTTATTCAACTATAAATTATTATCTGGGCATCTTCACAAAAAGAAAAACTGTGGAACTAGTTACACACAGAGCCATTTAATAACAAACAATGATTTCAACTGACATAGTCGACACATGTTGACATACATGACGACATACATGTTCATTTATACAGTCATTATTACTCACTGAGGGTTTCAACTCACAATCTCATTTTATTTATTTAAAAAAACACATTTGTTACTAGGCTAGTCAATTAATGACGTCCTGGCATGGGGCAAGCTAGTGATGTCCACCTGACAGCACTGTAGAGATCACGATGGTGAGCTAGACATCTCTGACTGAGACAAGAGGTTTCAGTGTAACGCTGGTGAGCTAGACATCTCTGACTGAGACAAGAGGTTTCAGTGTAACGCTGGTGAGCTAGACATCTCTGACTGAGACAAGAGGTTTCAGTGTAACGCTGGTGAGCTAGACATCTCTGACTGAGACAAGAGGTTTCAGTGTAACGATGGTGAGCTAGACATCTCTGACTGAGACAAGAGGTTTCAGTGTAACGATGGTGAGCTAGACATCTCTGACTGAGACAAGAGGTTTCAGTGTAACGATGGTGAGCTAGACATCTCTGACTGAGACAAGAGGTTTCAGTGTAACGATGGTGAGCTAGACATCTCTGACTGAGACAAGAGGTTTCAGTGTAACGATGGTGAGCTAGACATCTCTGACTGAGACAAGAGGTTTCAGTGTAACGCTGGTGAGCTAGACATCTCTGACTGAGACAAGAGGTTTCAGTGTAACGCTGGTGAGCTAGACATCTCTGACTGAGACAAGAGGTTTCAGTGTAACGATGGTGAGCTAGACATCTCTGACTGAGACAAGAGGTTTCAGTGTAACGATGGTGAGCTAGACATCTCTAACGCTTGAGGCTTACGCATACATTCAGACCCCTTGACTTTCCCACATTTTGCTACAAGATTCGAAATTGAGCTCAGGTTGCATCCTGTTTCCATTGATCATCCTTGAGATGTTTCTACAACTTGATTGGAGGCCACCTGTGGTAAATTCAATTGATTGGACGTGATTTGGAAAGGCACACACCTGTCTATATAAGGTACCACAGTTGCCACTGCATTTCAGAGCAAAAACCAAGCAATGAGGTTGAAGGAATTGTTAGTAGAGCTCCAAGACAGGATTGTGTCGAGGTACAGATCCGGGGAAGGGTACCAAAACATGTCTGTATCATTGTATCATTGAAGGTCCCCAAGAACACAGTGGACTCATTCTTAAATGGAAGAAGTATGGAACCACCAACAAACCCCCTAGAGCTGGCCATCTGGCCAAACTGGGAGAAGGGCCTTGTTCAGGGAGGTGACCAAGAACCCACTGATCACTCTGACAGAGCTCTAGAGTTCGTCTGTGGAGATGAGAGAACCTTCCAGAAGGAGAACCATCTCTTCAGCACACCACCAATCAAGCCACTCCTCAGTAAAAGGAAAATTGACACCCCACTTGGAGTTTGCCAAAATGCACCTAAAAGACGCCCACCCCATGAAAAACAAGATTCTCTGGTCTGATGAAACAAAGGTTGAACTCTTTAGCGACATGGTTAAGTACTGAAAGAACAATCCAGACGTGTAAACATATGCATATGGTTTCTCTCATGTCAAATGGGGAAAATGCGCACAGTTCTCCAGTGCAATAGCTGGGCAAGGTTTCTCCCAGTACGCAACATGGGGAAAAACTCTCAAAGTTCTGAAAATTTAAGTGGCATCGTGCCCTAAATGCATCATCCTCAGTGTAAACTAATATATAAGAGTCGAGGGTAGACAATAGCAGCAATAGAGACAGCAGCATGTTCATTTTGTAAGCCTATGAATCAACGTGAAAAATAAACATAACATTTTTTGTAAAACGCCTATCTATAGGCAGGCCTGTTACGCACTAATCACAAATAGACCAAAGATACAATAAAATAACAAAGACCAACTAATAAAAAATCTAAAAGCAACAAGTTCCGGAGTTTAAAAAAAGTCCACAGGCTAAAGATCAGAGACTGAGGTGAGTGTGTGCATGTAAGTGTATGTTGGAAAGGTGAGCGAAGTTCAGGAGAAGGGGGCATGTGGCAAGACAGGGGACAATAGCCTAGGTACAGTATCACAGCTGCTTGGTAGAGGCTTGTGTCGGGAGGCTGGGTAGGAGAGGAGGCTTTCGACAAGACAGGCACGTGGTGGAGGAGTTTTCAGCAATGGCACAGGAGCGATTAATATCTTCGGTTCACGGCATCTTGCTACGCCAACATGTCTATGTCAATAGCCTGGTTTCACCTGTGTTGCTACATTTTACACTTCAGAGTAAATCTCAGCTCAGTGAAAAATACACTAAAGTAACATTAAATAGCTATATAGAAAACCCCCAAAGTACTGAAATTAGTAATGGTGGCATAGCAGGAAGATTGGAATGCCGGTTTTTATTTTTTATTTCACCAGGTAGGCTAGTTCACCTTTATTTCACCAGGTAGGCTAGTTCACCTTTATTTCACCAGGTAGGCTAGTTCACCTTTATTTCACCAGGTAGGCTAGTTCACCTTTATTTCACCAGGTAGGCTAGTTCACCTTTATTTCACCAGGTAGGCTAGTTCACCTTTATTTCACCAGGTAGGCTAGTTCACCTTTATTTCACCAGGTAGGCTAGTTCACCTTTATTTCACCAGGTAGGCTAGTTCACCTTTATTTCACCAGGTAGGCTAGTTCACCTTTATTTAACCAGGTAGGCTAGTTCACCTTTATTTCACCAGGTAGGCTAGTTCACCTTTATTTCACCAGGTAGGCTAGTTCACCTTTATTTCACCAGGTAGGCTAGTTCACCTTTATTTCACCAGGTAGGCTAGTTCACCTTTATTTAACCAGGTAGGCTAGTTCACCTTTATTTCACCAGGTAGGCTAGTTCACCTTTATTTCACCAGGTAGACTAGCTCACCTTTATTTCACCAGGTAGGCTAGTTCACCTTTATTTCACCAGGTAGGCTAGTTCACCTTTATTTCACCAGGTAGGCTAGTTCACCTTTATTTCAACAGGTAGGCTAGTTCACCTTTATTTCACCAGGTAGGCTAGTTCACCTTTATTTCACCAGGTAGGCTAGTTCACCTTTATTTCACCAGGTAGGCTAGTTCACCTTTATTTCACCAGGTAGGCTAGTTCACCTTTATTTCACCAGGTAGGCTAGTTCACCTTTATTTCACCAGGTAGGCTAGTTCACCTTTATTTCACCAGGTAGGCTAGTTCACCTTTATTTCACCAGGTAGGCTAGTTCACCTTTATTTCACCAGGTAGGCTAGTTCACCTTTATTTCACCAGGTAGGCTAGTTCACCTTTATTTCACCAGGTAGGCTAGTTCACCTTTATTTCACCAGGTAGGCTAGTTCACCTTTATTTCACCAGGTAGGCTAGTTCACCTTTATTTCACCAGGTAGGCTAGTTCACCTTTATTTCACCAGGTAGGCTTGTTCACCTTTATTTCACCAGGTAGGCTAGTTCACCTTTATTTCACCAGGTAGGCTAGTTCACCTTTATTTAACCAGGTAGGCTAGTTCACCTTTATTTCACCAGGTAGGCTAGTTCACCTTTATTTCACCAGGTAGGCTAGTTCACCTTTATTTCACCAGGTAGGCTAGTTCACCTTTATTTCACCAGGTAGGCTAGTTCACCTTTATTTACCCAGGTAGGCTAGTTCACCTTTATTTCACCAGGTAGGCTAGTTCACCTTTATTTACCCAGGTAGGCTAGTTCACCTTTATTTCACCAGGTAGGCTAGTTCACCTTTATTTCACCAGGTAGGCTAGTTCACCTTTATTTACCCAGGTAGGCTAGTTCACCTTTATTTCACCAGGTAGGCTAGTTCACCTTTATTTACCCAGGTAGGCTAGTTCACCTTTATTTCACCAGGTAGGCTAGTTCACCTTTATTTCACCAGGTAGGCTAGTTCACCTTTATTTCACCAGGTAGGCTAGTTCACCTTTATTTCACCAGGTAGGCTAGTTCACCTTTATTTCACCAGGTAGGCTAGTTCACCTTTATTTCACCAGGTAGGCTAGTTCACCTTTATTTCACCAGGTAGGCTAGTTCACCTTTATTTACCCAGGTAGGCTAGTTCACCTTTATTTAACCAGGTAGGCTAGTTCACCTTTATTTAACCAGGTAGGCTAGTTGAGAACAAGTTCTCATTTACAACTGCGACCTGGCCAAGATAAAGCAAAGCAGTTTGACACATACAACAACAGAGAGTTACACATGGAATAAACAAACATACTGTCAATAATACAGTAGAAAAAAAAAATATATATATACAGTGTGTGCAAATGAGGTAGGATAAGGGAGGTAAGGCAATAAATAGGCCATGAACCAACAGGTTGTGAGTTCAAACCCCTGGTTAGGACATGTTGAATAATAATGACTGTATAAATGAACATTCACAATGTCATCATGTATGTCAACGTGTCAAATGTGTAAGTATGAAAACATTGTATGTCAAAATTCTAAGTGTTTGTAATTAGTTTTCACAGCTTTGTTTTGTGAAGATGCCTAAATAATAATTTTAGAGTT
>NC_056429.1:4760533-4810533 GCF_018296145.1 Oncorhynchus tshawytscha | reverse complement strand
CTCCCCGTCCCCCTCCTCCCCGTCCCCCTCCTCCTCCCCGTCCTCCTCCTCCTCCCCGTCCCCCTCCTCCCCGTCCCCCTCCTCCTCCCCGTCCCCCTCCTCCCCGTCCCCCTCCTCTCCTCCCTCCCGTTCATGTGAATGGATTATAGGAGTATATGATTGTGTAATAAACATCAAAAACCATTCTTATTCAGACTACTTGGTTCCAAATGGCACCATATTCCCTATATAGTGCACTACTTTTAGACCAGGACCCATAGGGCTTCGTTCTAAAGTAGTATACTGTGTAGGGAATAGGGTGCCAGTAGTGTACTATATAGAGAATAGGGTGCCAGTAATGCCCTATATATGGAATAGGGTGCCAGTTGTCAACTATATATGGAATAGGGTGCCAGTTGTCTACTATATATGGAATAGGGTGCCAGTAGTATACTATATAGAGAATAGGGTGCCAGTAATGCCCTATATATGGAATAGGGTGCCAGTTGTCTACTATATAGGGAATAGGGTGCCAGTAGTGCACTATATAGAGAATAGGGTGCCAGTAATGCCCTATATATGGAATAGGGTGCCAGTTGTCTACTATATAGTTGTCTACTATATAGAGAATAGGGTGCCAGTAATGCCCTATATATGGAATAGGGTGCCAGTTGTCTACTATATAGGGAATAGGGTGCCAGTAGTGCACTATATAGGGAATAGCGTGCGAGTAGTACACTACGTAGGCAATAGGGTGCCAGTTGGAACACATGTGTTATGTAGCTAGTAGACAAAGGTGAAGGCCATTCTCAGAGGATGACAACAACACCAACACAGCAACATTAAAACCCGTAGAGATTAAAACATTCATAGGAATTCTATATGTAATTCCACAATTAAACAGTCCACCCACTCTAACACTGAAGCTACACACAAATTAAACCCCCACACACAACACAGACGCACGCACACACACACACACACACACACACACACACACACACACACACACACACACACACACACACACACACACACACACACACACACACACACACACACACACACACACGGCACAACAGGCACAATACAATGTGGAGGCACTGGCACTATGCAGCACAGATAATATTAGCATGACAATGATCCGTTTTCCGATGTGGAATGTTGTGCAGACTGTTCGTTGATGGTTACATAACGCTGTGTGTGTGTGTGTGTGTGTGTACAAGAGCATGCTGGGTAGTCTCTCTGTGTTTGTCTTTCTGTGCTCAAGCAGGATCCACGAGTCCCCAAACATCCTGACAACACTCACTCACACACAAACACACACACACACACACACACACACACACACACACACACACACACACACACACACACACACACAACAAGCCAATCTGTTGTGTCTCATCTCTACTGTCGACCAGTGCTGAGCTCCATCCTTTCTCTCCCTCTCATGCTCCTCATTCACACACAGGTCTCTCTCTCACACCCCGATGCACTCTCTCTCTCTCACACACCGGATGCGCTCTCTCTCTCTCACACCCCGACGCGCTCTCTCTCTTACCCCCCCGACGCGCTCTCTCCTCTCACACCCCGACGCGCTCTCTCTCTTTCACACCCAGATGTGCTCTCTCTCTTTCCCTCTCTCTCTCACACCCGACACTCTCTCTTTTTCTTTCTCTCTCTTCTCTTCTCTCACTCCCTGACACTCTCTCCCTTTCTCTCTCTCTCAAACCCTGACACTCTCTCTTTATCTCTCTCTCACACCCTGACACACTCTCTCTCTCTCTCTCTCTCTCCCTCTCTCTTTCACACCCAACACTCTTTGTCGCTTTCTCACTCTCTCCTCTCACACCCAATGCTCTCTCTTTCTCTCTCTCCTCCCACTCCCTGACACTCTCTCTCCCTCTCATTCTCTCTCTACTCTCAATTCAATTCAATGTAAGGGCTTTGTTGGCATGGGGATACTTATGTTAATATTGCCAAAGCAAGTGAAATTGATAATAAACAAAAGTGAAATAAACAATCAAAAGTGAAGAGTAAATATTACACTCACAAAAGTTCCCAAAGAATAAAGACATTTCAAATATCATATTATGTGCAAATAGTTCAAGTACAAAAGGGAAAATAAATAAACAAAAACATTGTATTGTATTTATTTATTTATTTATTTAAATAAATAAGCATAAATATGGGTTGTATTTACAATGGTGTTTGTTCTTCACTGGTTGCCCTTTTCTTGTGGCAACAAGTCACACATGTTTCTGCTGTGATGTCACACTGTGGTATTTCACCCAATAGATATGGGAGTTTATCAAAATTGGGTTTCTTTTATTTGAATGCTGAGGGAAATATGTGTCTCTAATATGGTCACACATTGGGCAGGAGGTTAGGAAGTTGTTGGAGGAAATTATAGTTGAAATGATTAATTATGTATACATTTATTTCAGAACCATTTATTTTAATACTATTATGGTATGAAATGTATGGGTTCTTGGTTAAACTAGGACCGAAAATGTAGGTAAAACAAATTAATTGGCTGTACCTTGCGGGTTTAAGGGAGAAAGGAGGGCATATATCTTTTCAGACAGATAAGAATGTTTGTTTGATGTTCCATTAGTGGAGAAGAGTATATCTTTTAGACAGATTGGAATGTTTGTTTTATGAGGGGAGTAGAAGACAATCTCCAGACCTGAAGACACTGCGCTATTGTGTGGATCGGAGAGAGTGTGAGAAACTGATGACGTCATTTTATGTTCTCTCCTTAAAATGTAATGTTCTTTGTATTTTGAGTCAGTACTCTCTTGAATTAAACGCTGTTACCTGACTTTTAAGACTGGTCTCGATCTATTTCATGCATAAATGATCAATTTACAACTTATTATGAAATAGAGAGAGTGCGAATTTGGTTTTGGCTACAAAACATATAGGAATTTAGAATTCCTCTAACAGAAGTGTAGCTCAGTTTCCACCTCATTTTGTGGGCAGTGTGCAGTGTGCACATAGCCTGTCTTCTCTTGAGAGCCAGGTCTGCCTACGGCGACTTTTCTCAATAGCAAGGCTATGCTCACTGAGTCTGTACATAGTCAAGGCTTTCCTTAATTTTGGGTCAGTCACAGTGGTCAGGTATTCTGCCGCTGTGTACTCTCTGTGTAGGGCCAAATAGCATTCTAGTTTGCTCTGTTCTTTTGTTAATTCTTTCCAATGTGTCAAGTGATTATCTTTTTGTTTTCTTATGATTTGGTTGGGTCTAATTGTGCTGCTGTCTTGGGGCTCTGTGGGGTTTGTTTGTGTTTGTGAACAGAGCCCCAGGACCAGCTTGCTTAGGGGACTCTTCTCCAGGTTAACATCTCTGTAGGTGATGGCTTTGTTATGGAAGGTTTGGGAATCGCTTCCTTTTAGGTGGTTGTAGAATTTAACGTCTCTTTTCTGGATTTAGATAATTAAGCGGGAATCTACCTAATGCGGTTCTGCATCCATTATTTGGTGTTTTATGTTGTACACAGAGGACATTTTGCAGAATTCTGCATGCAGAGTCTCAATTTGGTCCCATTTTGTGAATTCTTTGTTGGTGAGTGGACCCCAGACCTCACAACCATAAAGGGCACTGGGTTCAATAACTGATTCAAGTATTTTTAGCCAGATCCTAATTGGTATGTTGAATTTTATGTTCCTTTTAATGGCACAGAAGGCACTTCTTGCTTTTTTCTCAGATCGTTCACAGCTTTGTGGAAGTTACATGTGGTGCTGTTGTTTAGGCCGAGGTATGTATCGTTTTTTGTGTGCTCTAGGAAACGGTGTCTAGATGAAATTTGTATTTGTGGTCCTGGTGGCTGGACCTGTTTTGGAACATCATTATTTTTGCCTTACTGAGATTTACTGTCAGGGCCCAGGTCTGACAGAATCTGTGCAGAAGATCTAGGTGCTGCTGTAGGCCTTCCTTGGTTGTGGACAGAAGCAACAGATCATCAGCAAACAGTAGACTTTTGACTTCTGATTCTAGTAGGGTGAGGCCGGGTGCTGCAGACTGTTCTAGTGCCCTCGCCAATTTGTTGATATATATGTTGAAGAGACTGGTGCTTAAGCTGCATCCCTGTCTCACCCCACGGCCCTGTGGAAAGAAATGTGTGTGTGTTTTTTTGCCAATTTTTTTTTGTGTACATAGATTTTATAATGTCGTATGTTTTTCCCCCAACACCACTTTCTATCACGTTGAATAGCAGACCCTCGTGCCAAATTGAGTCGAAGGCTTTCTTGAAATTAACAAAGCATGAGAAGCTTTTGCCTTTGTTTTGGTTTGTTTGTTTGTCAATTAGGGTGTGCAGGGAGAATATGTGGTCTCTCCTATGGTAATTTGGTAAAAAGCTAATTTGACATTTGCTCAGTACATTGTTTTCACTGAGGAATTGTACACGTCTGCTGTTAATGATAATGCAGAGGATTTTCCCAAGGTTACTGTTGACGCATATCCCACGGTAGTTATTGGGGTCAAATTTGTCTCCACTTTTGTGGATTGGGGTGATCAGTCCTTGGTTCCAAATATTGGGGAAGATGCCAGAGCTGAGGATGATGTTAAAGAGTTTAAGTGTAGCCAGTTGGAATTTGTGGTCTGTATATTTGATCATTTCACGTAGGATAACATCAACAAATAGCGAAGCTGAGAGTCACTGAAACCTTTTGTCCAGGACGTTTTCTAAAAGGGATTCAATTCGTTCTTGGTTGATTGTTTTCTGGTAGGTTTCTGTTTCTGAACAGTATGCAGTATGTTTGGCTTTGATGCCACATGATTCTTCCTTTCTTTCTATTAGACTGTGGTTTTGATGTAGTCTGATAAGAATGTCAGTGGGCTGACTGTGAACGCTCTGAGAGACTCTTGGTTGAGGTCGGTGATAAAGTAGTCTACAGTACTACTGCCAGGAGATGAGCGGTAGGTGTGCCTGCCGCAAGAGTCCCCTCGAAACCTACCATTGACTATGTACAGACCCAGCGTGTGACAGAGCTGCCGGAGTTTTGACACGTTTTTTTGTTGGTTGTTTTGTAGTAGTTGTGTCTAGGGGGACATATTCGTGAGGGAATGCTGTCACCTCCAGGTAGGTGTTTGTCCGCCCTGTGTGCTGAGAGTGTCAGGTTCTTGTCCAGTTCTGGAATTTAGGTCACCACAGACTAGTACATGGGTCGGGAAATTATTGACCTCTCCTTCTAGGATGGAGACGCTGTCTTCATTAAAGTATGGGGATTCTAGTGGGGGGGTATAGGTAGCACACAGGAGGACATTTTTCTCTGTTGAGATTAGTTATTTTTTCATTTTTAGCCAGATGTAAAATGTTCCTGTTTTGATCAATTTAATAGAGTGGGTTAGGTCTGCTCTATAACAGATTAGCATACCCTCTGAGACTCTTCCCTGTTTCATACCTGGTAGTTTGGTGGATGGGACTACCAGCTCGCTGTAACCTAAAGGGCAACCAGTGGTTCCATCTCCTCTAAACCATGTTTCTTGTAGGATGACAATGTTTTTATTTCTGATATATTTGGTGAAGTCCAGGTTCCTGCTCTTTCGTCCAAAGGCAGATGACCTCAGACCTTGGATATAGATAGACCTTGTATATTCCAGGATGAGATAGTAAAATCTTTATGTTCTCCCTCTCTCAAGCTATCAAGTATTTTCCTACACTCGCATTAACATCTGCTAACCATGTGTATGTGACAAATAACATTTGATTTGGATTTTATGGTCAAAACATATAGACTCAATGGTTACTGAAACGGGAAGAGGTCGTTCTGAAACGGGAAGAGGTCGTTCTGAAACGGGAAGAGGTCGTTCTGAAACGGGAAGAGGTCGTTCTGAAACGGGAAGAGGTCGTTCTGAAACGGGAAGAGGTAGTTCTGAAACGGGAAGAGGTCGTTCTGAAACGGGAAGAGGTCATTCCATGATAAGGCATTGCTCCGCTGTCTTGATATCTCAGTCAACCAGACAGGACCTAGACTAGGGAAAGAGGGATACCTAGTCAGTTGTACAACTGAATGCCTTCAACTGAAATGTGTCTTCCGCATTTAACCCAACCCCTCTGAATCAGAGAGGTGTGTGGGGAGGGGGGGCTGCCACAATCAACATCCACGGAACAGTGGGTTAACTGCCGTGTTCAGGGGGCAGATCGACAGATGTTTTACCTTGTCAGCTCAGGGATTTGATCCAGCAACATTTCCTTTACTGTCCCAACGCTCTTAACAACTAGATTCCCTCCTGCCTCTACACTCTAACCGTTAGGCTACCTTCCGCCTCTACACCCTAACCGCTAGGCTACCTGCCGCCTCTACACTCTAACCGCTAGTCTACCTGCCGCCTCTACATCCTAACCGCTAGGCTACCTGCCACCTCTGCACTCTAACCGCTAGGCTACCTGCCACCTCTACACTCTAACCGCTAGGCTACGCTACTGTCTAGTTGCGTGGTCAGGTGCGTCAAAGAAGGACTAAGGCATATCGCAGTTGGTCGAGAACAGAGCAACATGTACTGCACTTAGATCTACACGAAGGGACAATGTCAATGACATGCAGGTCAATCCCTCCTGGCTTAAAATGGAGATTAGATCGACAGCATCAATATTGGTCTTTGTGCGAGGTATTGATTGTTTGACGGTACCGAATTGTCTGTTCAAGCAGTTGGCACACAGTCCGGACAATCAATCGGGTATAAAACAAGACCAAAGGTCTCCTCACAGTCCCCAGGTACAGAAGAAAGGCTGGGAAACACACAGTATTAAATAGAGCCACGACTACATGGCACTCTCTGCCACCCCAGGTAACTCAAACTAGCATTAAAACCAGATTCCACAAATCAGATAAAAGAACATCATACAGAACGACGGGGACTGTGAAAGAGACAACACAGACATTATTATGCATCTTCTATTTTATTTAGCATTGTATTATGTAGAGTATAAAGCATGTGACACGTGGTCATGGATGTGACTGTGATATGTGGTTGTATCGCCTATCTTAATAAGATAAATACACTAGCTGGGGGTTGCTCTGGATGGAAGCATCTGCTGATTGGCAGTCCTGTTATTACTACATCTATACAGTCCTCAGTCCTGTTATTACTACATCTATACCCTCAGTCCTGTTATTACCCCCAGTCCTACATTCCTACATCTATACCCTCCCCAGTCAGTCCTGTTATTACTACATCTATATCTATACCCTCAGTCCTGTTATTCCTACATCTATACCCCCAGTCCTGTTATTACTACATCTATACCCTCAGTCCTGATTTTTATTACCTCAGTCCTACATCTATACCCTCAGTCCTGTTATTCCTACATCTATACCCCCAGTCCTGTTATTCCTACATCTATACCCCAGTCCTGTTATTACTACATCTATTCAGTCCTGTTTACTACATCTATACCCTCAGTCCTGTTATTATTACCCTCACTACATCTATACCCCCAGTCCTAGTCCTGTTATTCCTACATCTATACCCTCAGTCCTGTTATTACTACATCTATACCCTCAGTCCTGTTACATCTTATTACTACATCTATACCCTCAGTCCTGTTATTACTACATCCCCATCAGTCCTGTTATTCCTAGTCCTGTTATTCCTACATCTATACCCCAGTCCTGTTATTACTACATCTATACCCTCAGTCCTGTTATTACTACATCTATACCCTCAGTCCTGTTATTATACATCTATACCCTCAGTCCTGTTATTACTACATCTATACCCCAGTCCTGTTATTATTACATCTTACTACAGTCTATATCCCTCAGTCCTGTTCAGTTACTACTACATCTATACCCTCAGTCCTGTTATTACTACATCTACAGTCCTATACATCTATACCCCCAGTCCTGTTATTACTACATCTATACCCTCAGTCCTGTTATTACTACATCTATACCCTCAGTCCTGTTATTACTACATCTATACCCTCAGTCCTGTTATTACTACATCTATACCCTCAGTCCTGTTATTACTACATCTATACCCTCAGTCCTGTTATTACTACATCTATACCCTCAGTCCTGTTATTCCTACATCTATACCCTCAGTCCTGTTACATGTTATTACTACATCTATACCCTCAGTCCTGTTATTACTACATCTATACCCTCAGTCCTGTTATTACTACATCTATACCCTCAGTCCTGTTATTACTACATCTATACCCTCAGTCCTGTTATTACTACATCTATACCCTCAGTCCTGTTATTACTACATCTATACCCTCAGTCCTGTTATTACTACATCTATACCCTCAGTCCTGTTATTACTACATCTATACCCTCAGTCCTGTTATTACTACATCTATACCCCCAGTCCCTGTTCATTACTACATCTATACCCTCAGTCCTGTTATTACTACATCTATCAGTCCCTACATCTATATTACTACATCTATACCCTCAGTCCTGTTACATGTTATTACTACATCTATACCCTCAGTCCTGTTATTACTACATCTATACCCCAGTCCAGTCCTCTATACCCTCAGTTCCTACTACATCTATACCCTCAGTCCTGTTATTACTACATCTATACCCTCAGTCCTGTTACTACTACATCTATACCCCCAGTCCTGTTATTACTACATCTATACCCTCAGTCCTGTTATTCCTACATCTATACCCTCAGTCCTGTTAGTCATGTTATTACTACATCTATACCCCAGTCCAGTCCTATATTACATCTATACCCATCTATACCCTCAGTCCTGATATTACTACATCTATACCAGTCCAGTCCTATACCCTCAGTCCTGTTATTACTACATCTATACCCTCAGTCCTGTTATTCCTACATCTATACCCCAGTCCTGTTCCTGTTACTATACCCTCAGTCCTGTTATTCTACATCTATACCCCAGTCCTGTTATTACTACATCTTACCCCAGTCATCTATATCCCCAGTCCTGTTATTACTACATCTATACCCTCAGTCCTGTTATTACTACATCTATACCCTCAGTCCTGTTATTACTACATCTATACCCCCAGTCCTGTTATTACTACATCTATACCCCCAGTCCTGTTATTACTACATCTATACCCTCAGTCCTGTTATTACTACATCTATACCCTCAGTCCTGTTATTACTACATCTATACCCTCAGTCCTGTTATTACTACATCTATACCCTCAGTCCTATACTGTTATTACTATCTATACCCAGTCCTGTTATTACTACATCTATACCCCCAGTCCTGTTATTACTACATCTATACCCCCAGTCCTGTTATTACTACATCTATACCCCAGTCCTGTTACTACTACATCTATACCCTCAGTCCTGTTATTACTACATCTATACCCCCAGTCCTGTTATTCCTACATCTATACCCTCAGTCCTGATATTACTACATCTATACCCTCAGTCCTGTTACATGTTATTACTACATCTATACCCCCAGTCCTGTTATTACTACAGCTATACCCTCAGTCCTATTATTACTACATCTATACCCTCAGTCCTGTTATTCCTACATCTATACCCCCAGTCCAGTTATTACTACATCTATACCCTCAGTCCTGTTATTACTACATCTATACCCTCAGTCCTGTTATTCCTACATCTATACCCTCAGTCCTGTTATTACTACATCTATACCCTCAGTCCTGTTATTACTACATCTATACCCTCAGTCCTGTTATTTACCCTACATCAGTCCTGTTATTCCTACATCTATACCCTCAGTCCTGTTATTACTACATCTATACCCTCAGTCCTGTTATTACTACATCTATACCCCAGTCCTGTTATTCCTACATCTATACCCTCAGTCCTGTTATTACTACATCTATACCCTCAGTCCTGTTATTACTACATCTATACCCTCAGTCCTGTTATTACTACATCTATACCCTCAGTCCTGTTATTCCTACATCTATACCCCCAGTCCTGTTATTACTACATCTATACCCTCAGTCCTGTTATTACTACATCTATACCCTCAGTCCTGTTATTCCTACATCTATACCCTCAGTCCTGTTATTACTACATCTATACCCTCAGTCCCATCAGTCCTCAGTTATTACTACATCTATACCCTCAGTCCTGTTATTACTACATCTATACCCTCAGTCCTGTTATTACTACATCTATACCCTCAGTCCTCCTGTTATTACTACATCTATACCCCCAGTCCTGTTATTACTACATCTATACCCTCAGTCCTGTTATTACTACATCTATACCCTCAGTCCTCAGTCCTGTTATTACTACATCTATACCCTCAGTCCTGTTATTACTACATCTATACCCTCAGTCCTGTTACTACATCTATACCCTCAGTCCTGTTATTACTACATCTATACCCTCAGTCCTGTTATTACTACATCTATACCCTCAGTCCTGTTATTACTACATCTATACCCTCAGTCCTGTTATTACTACATCTATACCCCCAGTCCTGTTATTATCTACCTATACCCCCCAGTCCTGTTATTACTACATTATACCCCCAGTCCTGTTATACTACATCTATACCCCCAGTCCTGTTATTACTACATCTATACCCTCAGTCCTGTTATTCCTACATCTATACCCCCAGTCCTGTTATTACTACATCTACCCTCAGTCCTGTTATTACTACATCTATACCCTCAGTCCTGTTATTACTACATCTATACCCCCCAGTCCTGTTATTACTACATCTATACCCTCAGTCCTGTTATTCATCTGTTAGTCCTGTTACACTACATCTATACCCCAGTCCTGTTATTCCTGTTATTACTACATCTATACCCCAGTCCAGTCCTATTAGTTGTTATTACATCTATACCCCCCCCCAGTCCTGTTATTCCTACATCTATACCCTCAGTCCTGTTATTACTACATCTATACCCTCAGTCCTGTTATTACTACATCTATACCCTCAGTCCTGTTATTCCTACATCTATACCCCCAGTCCAGTTATTACTACATCTATACCCTCAGTCCTGTTATTACTACATCTATAACCTCAGTCCTGTTATTCCTACATCTATACCTTTAGTCATGTTATTACTACATCTATACCCCCAGTCCTGTTATTACTACAGCTATACCCTCAGTCCTATTATTACTACATCTATACCCTCAGTCCTGTTATTCCTACATCTATACCCCCAGTCCAGTTATTACTACATCTATACCCTCAGTCCTGTTATTACTACATCTATACCCTCAGTCCTGTTATTCCTACATCTATACCCTCAGTCCTGTTATTCCTACATCTATACCCTCAGTCCTGTTATTACTACATCTATACCCTCAGTCCTGTTATTACTACATCTATACCCTCAGTCCTGTTACATGTTATTACTACATCTATACCCTCAGTCCTGTTGTTATTATCTATACCCTCAGTCCTGTTATTACCTTCAGTCCTGTACCTGTTATTACTACATCTATACCCTCAGTCCTGTTATTACTACATCTATACCCTCAGTCCTGTTATTACTACATCTATACCCTCAGTCCTGTTATTACTACATCTATACCCTCAGTCCTGTTATTACTACATCTATACCCTCAGTCCTGTTATTACTACATCTATACCCTCAGTCCTGTTATTACTACATCTATACCCCCAGTCCTGTTATTACTACATCTATACCCTCAGTCCTGTTATTACTACATCTATACCCTCAGTCCTGTTATTACTACATCTATACCCCCAGTCCTGTTATTACTACATCTATACCCTCAGTCCTGTTATTACTACATCTATCAGTCCTGTTATTACTACATCTATACCCTCAGTCCTGTTATTACTACATCTATACCCTCAGTCCTGTTATTACTACATCTATACCCTCAGTCCTGTTATTACTACATCTATACCCTCAGTCCTCATCTCACTACCCTATCTACCCCCAGTCCTGTTATTATCTACATCCTATACCTCAGTCCTGTTATTACTACATCTATACCCTCAGTCCTGTTACCCCTACATCTATACCCCAGTCCAGTCCTGTTATACCCTCAGTCCTGTTATTACTACATCTATACCCCCAGTCCTGTTATTACTACATCTATACCCCCAGTCCTGTTATTACTACATCTATACCCTCAGTCCTGTTATTACTACATCTATACCCTCAGTCCTGTTATTACTACATCTATACCCTCAGTCCTGTTATTACTACATCTATACCCCCAGTCCTGTTATTACTACATCTATACCCTCAGTCCTGTTATTACTACATCTATACCCTCAGTCCTGTCCTACATCCCTCAGTCCTGTTATTATTATCTATACCCTCAGTCCTATACCCTCAGTCCTGTTATTACTACATCTATACCCTCAGTCCTGTTACATGTTATTACAATCTATACCCTCATCCTATACATCCCTCAGTCCTGTTATTACTACATCTATACCCTCAGTCCTGTTATTCCTACATCTATACCCTCAGTCCTGTTATTACTACATCTATACCCTCAGTCCTGTTATTACTACATCTATACCCTCAGTCCTGTTATTACTACATCTATACCCTCAGTCCTGTTATTACTACATCTATACCCTCAGTCCTGTTATTACTACATCTATACCCTCAGTCCTGTTATTACTACATCTATACCCTCAGTCCTGTTATTACTACATCTATACCCCCAGTCCTGTTATTACTACATCTATACCCTCAGTCCTGTTATTACTACATCTATACCCTCAGTCCTGATATTACTACATCTATACCCTCAGTCCTGTTATTACTACATCTATACCCTCAGTCCTGTTACATGTTATTACTACATCTATACCCTCAGTCCTGTTATTCCTACATCTATACCCTCAGTCCTGATATTACTACATCTGGGGTGTTTCTGCATGTGTGTGTGAGTGAGGTGTGTGTGCGTGCGTGTGGTGTGAGGTGTGTGTGTGTGTGTGTGTGTGTGTGTGTGTGTGTGTGTGTGTGTGTGTGTGTGTGTGTGTGTGTGTGTGCGTGTGTGCGTGCCCTGTGTGCGTGTGTGTGAGTGTGTGTGTGTGTGTGTGTGTGTGTTACTGTGCGTCTCTGTCTCAGCTTTTCACACATCATCTGTCGCTGCAGCCAATTACTGTCCGTTACTCTTCTTCCTCCCTCAGTCCCTCGCTGCCCTCCTCCTCCTTCTTCTTCCTCCCTCAGTGCCTCGCTGCCCTCCTCCTCCTTCTTCTTCCTCCCTCAGTCCCTCGCTGCCCTCCTCCTCCTTCTTCTTCCTCCCTCAGTCCCTCGCTGCCCTCCTCCTCCTTCTTCTTCCTCCCTCAGTCCCTCGCTGCCCTCCTCCTCCTTCCCTCCCTAGATGCTTTCCTCCCTCCCTCCCTAGATGCTTTCCTCCCTCCCTCCCTAGATGCTTCCCTCCCTCCCTCCCTAGATGCTTCCCTCCCTCCCTAGATGCTTCCCTCCCTCCCTCCCAGATGCTTCCCTCCCTCCCTCATTCCCTCCCTCCCTCCCCTCCCTCCCAAAACTGCCAGCAGGAAGACAACATAAATGTGCCTAAATTCCCAGATCTACTTATCTACACCAGATTATAGTGGTTATGGAACCGGTCTATGGGTAAAAATTATCTGACAGGATTGTTGCCGTATGTGATACATTGTCAATATGAAACATCTTGCTTGGAGATTATATTCTTTATGATACACGGGTCAGTAGCATGGTGTTAGATAAAGTAGTAGACGGGTCAGTAGCATGGTGTTAGATAGAGTAGTAGACGGGTCAGTAGCATGGTGTTAGATAGAGTAGTAGACGGGTCAGTAGCATGATGTTAGATAGAGTAGTAGACGGGTCAGTAGCATGGTGTTAGATAGAGTAGTAGACGGGTCAGTAGCATGGTGTTAGATAGAGTAGTAGACGGGTCAGTAGCATGGTGTTAGATAGAGTAGTAGACGGGTCAGTAGCATGGTGTTAGATAGAGTAGTAGACGGGTCAGTAGCATGGTGTTAGATAGAGTAGTAGACGGGTCAGTAGCATGGTGTTAGATAGAGTAGTAGACGGGTCAGTAGCATGGTGTTAGATAGAGTAGTAGACGGGTCAGTAGCATGGTGTTAGATAGAGTAGTAGACGGGTCAGTAGCATGGTGTTAGATAGAGTAGTAGACGGGTCAGTAGCATGATGTTAGATAGAGTAGTAGATGTTAGATAGAGTAGTAGATGTTAGATAGAGTAGTAGATGGTTGGGTCAGTAGCATGATGTTAGATAGAGTAGTAGATGTTAGATAGAGTAGTAGACGGGTCAGTAGCATGATGTTAGATAGAGTAGTAGATGTTAGATAGAGTAGTAGACGGGTCAGTAGCATGATGTTAGATAGAGTAGTAGACGGGTCAGTAGCATGGTGTTAGATAGAGTAGTAGACGGGTCAGTAGAATGGTGTTAGATATAGTAGTAGACGGGTCAGTAGTATGGTGTTAGATAGAGTAGTAGACGGGTCAGTAGCATGGTGTTAGATAGAGTAGTAGACGGGTCAGTAGCATGGTATTAGATAGAATAGTAGACGGGTCAGTAGCATGGTGTTAGATAGAGTAGTAGACGGGTCAGTAGCATGGTGTTAAATAGAGTAGTAGACGGGTCAGTAGCATGGTGTTAGATAGAGTAGTAGACGGGTCAGTAGCATGATGTTAGATAGAGTAGTAGATGTTAGATAGAGTAGTAGATGTTAGATAGAGTAGTAGATGGTTGGGTCAGTAGCATGATGTTAGATAGAGTAGTAGATGTTAGATAGAGTAGTAGACGGGTCAGTAGCATGGTGTTAGATCGAGTAGTAGAGGGTCAGTAGCATGATGTTAGATAGAGTAGTAGACGGGTCAGTAGCATGGTGTTAGATAGAGTAGTAGACGGGTCAGTAGCATGATGTTAGATAGAGTAGTAGACGGGTCAGTAGCATGGTGTTAGATAGAGTAGTAGACGGGTCAGTAGCATGGTGTTAGATAGAGTAGTAGACGGGTCAGTAGCATGATGTTAGATAGAGTAGTAGACGGGTCAGTAGCATGGTGTTAGATAGAGTAGTAGACGGGTCAGTAGCATGGTATTAGATAGAGTAGTAGACGGGTCAGTAGCATGGTGTTAGATAGAGTAGTAGACGGGTCAGTAGCATGGTGTTAGATAGAGTAGTAGACGGGTCAGTAGCATGGTGTTAGATAGAGTAGTAGACGGGTCAGTAGCATGGTGTTAGATAGAGTAGTAGACGGGTCAGTAGCATGGTGTTAGATAGAGTAGTAGACGGGTCAGTAGCATGGTGTTAGATAGAGTAGTAGACGGGTCAGTAGCATGGTGTTAGATAGAGTAGTAGACGGGTCAGTAGAATGATGTTAGATAGAGTAGTAGATGTTAGATAGAGTAGTAGATGGTTGGGTCAGTAGCATGATGTTAGATAGAGTAGTAGATGTTAGATAGAGTAGTAGACGGGTCAGTAGCATGATGTTAGATAGAGTAGTAGATGTTAGATAGAGTAGTAGACGGGTCAGTAGAATGATGTTAGATAGAGTAGTAGACGGGTCAGTAGCATGGTGTTAGATAGAGTAGTAGACGGGTCAGTAGCATGGTGTTAGATAGAGTAGTAGACGGGTCAGTAGCATGGTGTTAGATAGAGTAGTAGACGGGTCAGTAGCATGGTATTAGATAGAGTAGTAGACGGGTCAGTAGCATGGTGTTAGATAGAGTAGTAGACGGGTCAGTAGCATGGTGTTAGATAGAGTAGTAGACGGGTCAGTAGCATGGTGTTAGATAGAGTAGTAGACGGGTCAGTAGCATGGTGTTAGATAGAGTAGTAGACGGGTCAGTAGCATGGTGTTAGATAGAGTAGTAGACGGGTCAGTAGCATGGTGTTAGATAGAGTAGTAGACGGGTCAGTAGCATGGTGTTAGATAGAGTAGTAGACGGGTCAGTAGCATGATGTTAGATAGAGTAGTAGATGTTTTATAGAGTAGTAGATGGTTGGGTCAGTAGCATGATGTTAGATAGAGTAGTAGATGTTAGATAGAGTAGTAGACGGGTCAGTAGCATGATGTTAGATAGAGTAGTAGATGTTAGATAGAGTAGTAGACGGGTCAGTAGAATGATGTTAGATAGAGTAGTAGACGGGTCAGTAGCATGATGTTAGATAGAGTAGTAGACGGGTCAGTAGCATGATGTTAGATAGAGTAGTAGACGGGTCAGTAGCATGGTATTAGATAGAGTAATAGACGGGTCAGTAGCATGGTGTTAGATAGAGTAGTAGACGGGTCAGTAGCATGGTGTTAGATAGAGTAGTAGACGGGTCAGTAGCATGGTGTTAGATAGAGTAGTAGACGGGTCAGTAGCATGGTATTAGATAGAGTAGTAGACGGGTCAGTAGCATGGTGTTAGATAGAGTAGTAGACGGGTCAGTAGCATGGTGTTAGATAGAGTAGTAGACGGGTCGGTAGCATGATGTTAGATAGAGTAGTAGACGGGTCAGTAGCATGGTGTTAGATAGAGTAGTAGATGTTACGTTCAGCTCATAACTGTTCTCATCTCATCAAATCAACACTGTATCTGGATGTTCTGTCTCTCTCTCTGTCTCTTTTCTCTCTCTCTGTCTCTGTCTGTCTGTCTCTCTCTCTGTCTCTGTCTCTCTCTGTCTCTGTCTGTCTGTCTCTCTCTCTGTCTCTGTCTCTCTCTCTGTCTGTCTCTCTGTCTCTCTGTCTCTCTGTCTCTCTCTCTCTCTCTCTGTCTCTCTCTCTCTCTCTGACTGTCTCTCTCTCTGTCTCTCTCTGTCTCTCTCTCTGTCTCACTCTGTGTCTTTTCTCTCTCTCTCTCTCTCTCTCTCTCTCTCTCTCTCTCTCTGTCTCTCTGTCTGTCTCTCTGTCAATTCAATTCAATTCAATTCAAGGGCTTTATTGGCATGGGAAACATGTGTTAACATTGCCAAAGCAAGTGAGGTAGATAATATATAAAGTGAAATAAACAATAAAAATTAACAGTAAACATTACACATACAGAAGTTTCAAAACAATAAAGACATTACAAATGTCATATATTATATATATACAATGTTTTAACAATGTACAAATGGTAAAGGACACAAGATAAAATAAATAAGCATAGATATGGGTTGTATTTACAATGGTGTTAGTTCTTCACTGGTTGCCCTTTTCTCGTGGCAACAGGTCACAAATCTTGCTGCTGTGATGGCACACTGTGGAATTTCACCCAGTAGATATGGGAGTTTTTCAAAATTGGATTTGTTTTCAAATTCTTTGTGGATCTCTGTAATCTGAGGGAAATATGTCTCTCTAATATGGTCATACATTGGGCAGGAGGTTAGGAAGTGCAGCTCAGTTTCCACCTCATTGTGTGGGCAGTGAGCACATAGCCTGTCTTCTCTTGAGAGTCATGTCTGCCTACGGCGGCCTTTCTCAATAGCAAGGCTATGCTCGCTGAGTCTGTACATAGTCAAAGCTTTCCTTAATTTTGGGTCAGTCACAGTGGTCAGGTATTCTGCCGCTGTGTACTCTCTGTGTAGGGCCAAATAGCATTCTAGTTTGCTCTGTTTTTTTGTTAATTCTTTCCAATGTGTCAAGTAATTATCTTTTTGTTTTCTCATGATTTGGTTGGGTCTAATTGTGCTGCTGTCCTGGGGCTCTGTAGTGTGTGTTTGTGTTTGTGAACAGAGCCCCAGGACCAGCTTGCTTAGGGGACTCTTCTCCAGGTTCATCTCTCTGTAGGTGATGGCTTTGTTGTGGAAGGTTTGGGAATCGCTTCCTTTTAGGTGGTTCTAGAATTTAACAGCTCTTTTCTGGATTTTGATAATTAGTGGGTATCGGCCTAATTCTGCTCTGCATGCATTATTTGGTGTTCTACGTTGTACACGGAGGATATTTTTGCAGAATTGCAGTCTCAATTTGGTGTTTGTCCCATTTTGTGAAGTCTTGGTTGGTGAGCGGACCCCAGACCTCACAACCATAAAGGGCAATGGGCTCTATGACTGATTCAAGTATTTTTAGCCAGATCCTAATTGGTATGTTGAAATGTATGTTCCTTTTGATGGCATAGAATGCCCTTCTTGCCTTGTCTCTCAGATCGTTCACAGCTTTGTGGAAGTTACCTGTGGCGCTGATGTTTAGGCCAAGGTATGTATAGTTTTTGTGTGCTCTAGGGCAACAGTGTCTAGATGGAATTTGTATTTGTGGTCCTGGTGACTGGACCTTTTTTGGAACACCATTATTTTGGTCTTACTGAGATTTACTGTCAGGGCCCAGGTCTGACAGAATCTGTGCATAAGATCTAGGTGCTGCTGTAGGCCCTCCTTGGTTGGTGACAGAAGTACCAGATCATCAGCAAACAGCAGACATTTGACTTCGGATTCTAGTAGGGTGAGGCCGGGTGCTGCAGACTTTTCTAGTGCCCGCGCCAGTTCGTTGATATATATGTTGAAGAGGGTGGGGCTTAAGCTGCATCCCTGTCTAACCCCACGACCCTGTGTGAAGAAATTTGTGTATTTTTTGCCAATTTTAACCACACACTTGTTGTTTGTGTACATGGATTTTATGATGTCGTATGTTTTACCCCCAACACCACTTTCCATCAGTTTGTATAGCAGACCCTCATGCCAAATTGAGTCGAAGGCTTTTTTGAAATCAACAAAGCATGAGAAGACTTCGCCTTTGTTTTGGTATGTTTGGTTGTCAATTAGGGTGTGCAGGGTGAATACATGGTCTGTTGTACGGTAATTTGGTAAAAAGCCAATTTGACATTTGCTCAGTACATTGTTTTCATTGAGGAAGTGTACGAGTCTGCTGTTAATAATAATGCAGAGGATTTTCCCAAATTTACTGTTGACGCATATTCCACGGTAGTTATTGGGGTCAAATTTGTCTCCATTTTTGTGGATTGGGGTGATCAGTCCTTGGTTCCAAATATTGGGGAGCTAAGGATGATGTTAAAGAGTTTTAGTATAGCCAATTAGAATTTGTTGTCTGTATATTTGATCATTTCATTGAGGATACCATCAACACCACAGGCCTTTTTGGGTTGGAGGGTTTTTATTTTGTCCTGTAACTCATTCAATGTAATTGGAGAATCCAGTGGGTTCTGGTAGTCTTTAATAGTTGATTCTAAGATCTGTATTTGATCATGTATATGTTTTTGCTCTTTATTCTTTGTTATAGAGCCAAAAAGATTGGAGAAGTGGTTTACCCATACATCTCCATTTTGGATAGTCTCTCTGTCTCCCTCTGTCTCTCTCTCTCTCTCTCTCTCTCTCTCTGTCCCTCTGTCTCTCTCTCTTACTCTCTCTCTGTCTCTCTCTCTGTCTCTCTCTCTCTGTCTCTCCTCTCTGTTTCTCTCACTCTCTCTGTGTCTCTCTCTCTGTCACTCTCCCTCTGTCTCTCTCTCTCTGTCTCTCTCTGTCTCCGTCTCTCTCTCTCTCACGGCAGTTCAATCGGCTTACATAATTATATTTTATTTTATTATTATTTATATTAGTATAGTCCAAAATATAGCTATAGCGTTTTTAAAGAATGGTGATCAGGTACAGTATATTTGAACCTGAGATCTGCCATCTTCAAGCCATTAAGGCTACTTAGTCTGCTGCACAACCAGGATCCTAATATTTATAGTGGATTTCACATTGTACTGAAATCCTTTATGATCCAAACTAGGACTATACTGTCTTAGTACATATTCACATCTATGTACACCTCACCACAATCTGCCAGGCAATAATTTAACATGATTTCGGGAAATCAAGTTTAATAAAAGTCAAAACAGGTCAACTTCCCAGTAGAAGACTGGTAGAGTAATAAATCATAGAGAATAGTTGTTTTTCTAGATGTATTTATCCTCTCTGTACAAAGACAAAGACCCCAACCTGGAAGCCAGAGTACAGGTGTGAACAGCTGTATTTATCCTCTCTGTACAAAGACAAAGACCCCAACCTGGAAGCCAGAGTACAGGTGTGAACAGCTGTATTTATCCTCTCTGTACAAAGACAAAGACCCCAACCTGGAAGCCAGAGTACAGGTGTGAACAGCTGTATTTATCCTCTCTGTACAAAGACAAAGACCCCAATCTGGAAGCCAGAGTACAGGTGTGAACAGCTTTATATTTCTGTTCGTCCCATCCCAGAGACACTGTGGATTCATTCCAGGGATACAACTCTAAAGCTCCCAGGTTCGATCCTTGCGTGTGACTATCAACAAAATACGGTAAAACTATGTTTGGCAGTAAATGTAAAAATAAAATTTAAAAAATTGTCATGGAATTCCAAATACTACATGTTTTTCTACACAGAGTGGTATACAATTATCTTCCTCAACAGTAAGATAACAGGTGAAAAAAACTCCATCGACTGTTCAAAACCACCTCAACACTTATCAGTAACCTGACAGCAGTATAAATCAACAACACTCTACCTCAACACTTATCAATAACCTGACAGCAGTATAAATCAACAACACTCTACCTCAACACTTATCAGTAACCTGACAGCAGTATAAATCAACAACACTCTACCTCAACACTTATCAATAACCTGACAGCAGTATAAATCAACAACACTCTGCCTCAACACTTATCAGTAACCTGACAGCAGTATAAATCAACAACACTCTGCCTCAACACTTATCAGTAACCTGACAGCAGTATAAATCAACAACACTCTGCCTCAACACTTATCAGTAACCTGACAGCAGTATAAATCAACAACACTCTACCTCAACACTTATCAGTAACCTGACAGCAGTATAAATCAACAACACTCTGCCTCAACACTTATCAGTAACCTGACAGCAGTATAAATCAACAACACTCTACCTCAACACTTATCAGTAACCTGACAGCAGTATAAATCAACAACACTCTGCCTCAACACTTATCAGTAACCTGACAGCAGTATAAATCAACAACACTCTACCTCAACACTTGGTCTCAGTAACCTGACAGCAGTATAAATCAACAACACTCTGCCTCAACACTTATCAGTAACCTGACAGCAGTATAAATCAACAACACTCTGCCTCAACACTTATCAGTAACCTGACAGCAGTATAAATCAACAACACTCTACCTCAACACTTATCAGTAACCTGACAGCAGTATAAATCAACAACACTCTGCCTCAACACTTATCAGTAACCTGACAGCAGTATAAATCAACAACACTCTACCTCAACACTTATCAGTAACCTGACAGCAGTATAAATCAACAACACTCTGCCTCAACACTTATCAGTAACCTGACAGCAGTATAAATCAACAACACTCTACCTCAACACTTGGTCTCAGTAACCTGACAGCAGTATAAATCAACAACACTCTACCTCAACGCTGCCTAATCAAAATTGTCAGCAGCTACATACATACATACATACATACATACTGTACATACATACGTACATACATGCATACATATATACATACTACATGCCTTGGAAAGTATTCACCCCATTTTTTTGTATTTTTTGGGGGGGGGGGGTTGTAATCATTTGATTTACACAACATGCTTACCACTCTGAAAATGAAAAATATTTTTTTATTGTGAAACAAACAAGAAATAAGACAAAAAAAACAGAACTTCAGCGTCCATAACTATTCACCCCCCCAAAGCCAATACTTATATCCACCTTTTGCTGCAATTACAGCTGCAAGTCCCTTGGGGTATGTCTCTATAAGCTTGGCACATCTAGCCACTGGGATGTTTGACATTCTTCGAAGCAAAACTGCTCCAGCTCCTTCAAGTTGGATGGGTTCCGCTGGTGTACAGCAATCTATAAGTAATACCACAGATTCTCAATTGGATTGAGGTCTGGGCTTTGACTGGGCCATTCCAAGACATGTAAATGATTCCCATAAAACCACTTGAGTATTGCTTTAGCAGTATGCTTAGTGTCATTGTCCTGCTGGAAGGTGAACCTCTGTCCCAGTCTCAAATCTCTGGAAGACTGAAACAAGCGCCATCTATCATTCCTTCAATTCTGACTAGTTTCAAAGTCCCTGCCGTTGAAAAACATCCCCACCGCATGATGTTTCCACCACCATGCTTCACTGTGGGGATGATGTTCTCGGGGTGATGAGAGGTGTTGGGTTTGCGCCAGACATAGCATTTTCCTTGATGGCCAAAAAGCAAAACTTTTGTTTCATCTGACCAGAGTACCTTCTTCCATATGTTTGGGGAGTCTCCCACATGCCTTTTGGCGAACACCAAACATGTTTGCTTATGGCTTTTTACTGGAAACTCTTCCGTAAAGCCCAGCTCTGTGGAGTGTACGGCTTAATCTGGTCCTATGGACAGATACTACAATCTCCGCTGTGTTCAGGGTTATCGTTGGTCTCTTTGTCACATGTTTTTTTTTAATTTTTGAATAATGTATTTAATGGTGCTGATAAAAAAGTTTCTGATATTTTTTTTATAACCCAACCTTGATCTGTACTTCTCCACTACTTTGTCCCTGACCTGTTTGGAGAGCTCCTTGGTCTTCATGGTGCTGCTTGCTTGGTGGTGTTGCAGACTCTGGGGCCTTCAGAACAGGTGTATATATACTGAGATCATGTGACACTTAGATTGCACACAGGTGGACTTTATGTAACTAATTATGTGACTTCTGAAGGTAATTGGTTGCACCAGATCTTATTTAGGGGCTTCAAAGCAAAGGGTGTGAATACATATGCACACCACTTTTCCGTTTTAAATATTGTAAAAAAATGTTGAAAGAAGATATTTTTTTCATTTCACTTCACCAATTTGGACTATTTTGTGTATGTCCATTACATTAAATCCAAATAAAAAATAAATTTAAATTACAGGTTGTAACGCAACAAAATAGGAACAACACCAAGGAGGATGAATACTTTTGCAAGGCCCTGTATGACATTGTTGCCGCCCATAGCATTGAAGGCAAAGGAAGCAGGCGAGCATTTGTCCTCACTTGATAAAAAACACATGCCCGGCCTGCGTTCCTCTGTGTGACCTTGACAGGCTAGTGCAGGGCTCATTCAGGGCCTTCTCTCCTCTGTGTGACCTTGACAGGCTAGTGCTCCAGGGCTCGTTCAGAGCCTTCTCCTCTCCTCCTCCTTACTTCCTGCTTTCAACAGTACCCCTCTCCTCTCCTCTTCAACAGTACCTCTCTCCTCTCCTCTTCAACAGTACCTCTCTCCTCTCCTCTTCAACAGTACCTCTCTCCTCTCCTCCTCCTCTCCTCTTCAACAGTACATCTCTCCTCCTCCTCCTCTCCACTTCAACAGTACCTCTCTCCTCTCCTCCTCCTCTCCTCTTCAACAGTACCTCTCTGCTCTCCTCCTCCTCTCCGCTTCAACAGTACCTCTCTCCTCTCCTCCTCCTCTCCTCTTCAACAGTACCTCTCTCCTCTCCTCCTCCTCTCCTCTTCAACAGTACCTCTCTCCTCTCCTCCTCCTCTCCTCTTCAACAGTACCTCTCTCCTCTCCTACTACTTCGACTTCCCGGAAGAGAAAGGGACAGAAGAAAATGTCAGAGCAATGACAAGGGGGATAAATACCTCCCCCTCCTCTCTCCTCTCTGTCAGCTGATACAGTGAGAAGAGTTGAAGCAGAGAGAGAGAGGGGGAGAGAGAGAGGGGGGAGAGAGAGAGGAAGAGAGAGAGAGAGAGTGGGAGAGGGAGAGAGAGAAAGCAAGAGAGAGAAAGAGAGAGGAAGGGAAGTAGAGGGGGAGAGAGAGAGGGGAGAGAGAGAGAGAGAGAGAGAGAGAAAGAGAGAGAGAGAGAGAGAGAGAGAGAACAAGAGAGAGAGCGGGAGGGAAGAGAGAGAAAGAGAGAGAGATAGAGAGAGAGGGGGGGTCCTCTTTGAGAAAAGAGAGGGGGAAGTAGAGAGAAAGAAAGATTGAGAGGGAGAGAGAGAGAGAAAGGGGAGGAGAGAGAAAGAGAGGGGAGAGAGGGGGGAGATAGGGAAGAGAGAGGGAAGAGAGAGAGGGAAGAGAGAGGTGAGAGAGAGAAAGAGAGAGAGAGTGAGAGAAAGAGAGGTGAGAGAGAGATAGAGAAAGAGTGAGAGAAAGAGAGGTGAGAGAGAGAGAAAGAGAGAGAGAGTGAGAGACAGAGAGAAAGCGAGCGGGAGCTATTGAGATAGAGAGAGGAGAGAGACACACAGAGAGAGAGAGAGAGAGAGAGAGAGAGAGAGAGAGAGAGACAGAGAGACAGAGAGAAGCAGCACATCATATAATAACTATATCAGCCCCATGCTTGAGAAGATGTCATCCAGGCATAATGGTTAAGCCTCTCACTACACAGCATGTTGGGATTGACAGTGAAGAGACCGCTCACTACACAGCATGTTGGGATTGACAGTGAAGAGACCTCTCACTACACAGCATGTTGGGATTGACAGTGAAGAGACCTCTCACTACACAGCATGTTGGGATTGATAGTGAAGAGACCTCTCACTACACAGCATGTTGGGATTGACAGTAAAGAGACCTCTCACTACACAGCATGAAGGGATTGACAGTGAAGAGACCTCTCACTACACAGCATGTTGGGATTGACAGTGAAGAGACCTCTCACTACACAGCATGTTGGGATTGATAGTGAAGAGACCTCTCACTACACAGCCTGATGGGATTGATAGTGAAGAGACCTCTCACTACACAGCATGATGGGATTGATAGTGAAGAGACCTCTCACTACACAGCCTGATGGGATTGACAGTGAAGAGACCTCTCACTACACAGCATGTTGGGATTTATAGTAAAGAGACCTCTCACTACACAGCCTGATGGGATTGACAGTGAAGAGACCTCTCACTACACAGCATGTTGGAATTGATACTGAAGATACCTCTCACTACACAGCCTGATGGGATTGACAGTGAAGAGACCTCTCACTACACAGCATGTTGGGATTGATACTGAATATACCTCTCACTACACAGCATGTTGGGATTGACAGTGAAGAGACCTCTCACTACACAGCATGTTGGGATTGACAGTGAAGAGACCTCTCACTACACAGCATGTTGGGATTGACAGTGAAGAGACCTCTCACTACACAGCATGTTGGGATTGATAGTGAAGAGACCTCTCACTACACAGCATGTTGGGATTGACAGTAAAGAGACCTCTCACTACACAGCATGAAGGGATTGACAGTGAAGAGACCTCTCACTACACAGCATGATGGGATTGATAGTGAAGAGACCTCTCACTACACAGCCTGATGGGATTGACAGTGAAGAGACCTCTCACTACACAGCATGTTGGGATTTATAGTGAAGAGACCTCTCACTACACAGCCTGATGGGATTGACAGTGAAGAGACCTCTCACTACACAGCATGTTGGGATTGATACTGAATATACCTCTCACTACACAGCCTGATGGGATTGACAGTGAAGAGACCTCTCACTACACAGCATGTTGGGATTGATACTGAATATACCTCTCACTACACAGCCTGATGGGATTGACAGTGAAGAGACCTCTCACTACACAGCATGTTGGGATTGATACTGAAGAGACCTCTCACTACACAGCCTGATGGGATTGACAGTGAAGAGACCTCTCACTACACAGCCTGATGGGATTGACAGTGAAGAGACCTCTCACTACACAGCCTGATGGGATTGACAGTGAAGAGACCTCTCACTACACAGCCTGATGGGATTGACAGTGAAGAGACCTCTCACTACACAGCCTGATGGGATTGACAGTGAAGAGACCTCTCACTACACAGCCTGATGGGATTGATCATCATCATCCTGTAGGTAAACACTATATTAGACTGAAGACAAGGACATTTATAAAATCTTGAAATATAAATATTGTCTTTGTAGATCGACAGGCTTTGCCTGTAGCCTTTTATTTCTCAGTTAATTGACAGTTTTATCATAAATTATAATTCTCATGAATAAAAATAAAATAAAATAAACATTTTTTTAAGGGGCCAACAACAAAGAGGAACCATTCCAAGAGGAAAGGCAGCAGGTATCCAAACGGTTAACGCATTGGGCCAGTAACCAATAGGGGTTCAATACGCAATTACCGTACTGTAAATCAATACGCAATTACCGTACTGTAAATCAATACGCAATTACTGTGCTGTAAATCAATACGCAATTACCGTACTGTAAATCAATACGCAATTACTGTACTGTAAATCAATACGCAATTACTGTGCTGTAAATCACTGTGCTGTAAATCACTGTGCTGTAAATCACTGTACTGTAAATCACTGTACTGTAAATCAATACGCAATTACCGTACTGTAAATCAATACGCAATTACCGTACTGTAAATCAATACGCAATTACCATACTGTAAATCAATACGCAATTACCGTACTGTAAATCAATACGCAATTACCGTACTGTAAATCAATACGCAATTACTGTGCTGTAAATCAATACGCAATTACCGTACTGTAAATCAATACGCAATTACTGTACTGTAAATCAATACGCAATTACTGTGCTGTAAATCACTGAAATGTAAATCACTGTGCTGTAAATCACTGTACTGTAAATCACTGTGCTGTAAATCACTGTACTGTAAATCAATACGCAATTACCGTACTGTAAATCAATACGCAATTGCCGTACTGTAAATCAATACGCAATTACCGTACTGTAAATCAATACGCAATTACCGTACTGTAAATCAATACGCAATTACCGTACTGTAAATCAATACGCAATTACCGTACTGTAAATCAATACGCAATTACCGTACTGTAAATCAATACGCAATTACCGTACTGTAAATCAATACGCAATTACCGTACTGTAAATCAATACGCAATTACCGTACTGTAAATCAATACGCAATTACCGTACTGTAAATCAATACGCAATTACTGTGCTGTAAATCACTGAAATGTAAATCGCTGTGCTGTAAATCACTGTACTGTAAATCACTGTGCTGTAAATCACTGTACTGTAAATCAATACGCAATTACTGTGCTGTAAATCACTGAAATGTAAATCACTGTGCTGTAAATCACTGTACTGTAAATCACTGTGCTGTAAATCACTGAAATGTAAATCACTGTACTGTAAATCACTGTACTGTAAATCACTGTGCTGTAAATCACTGTGCTGTAAATCACTGTACTGTAAATCATTAAACTGTAACTGTACTGTAAATCACTGTGCTGTAAATCACTGTACTGTAAATCACTGTACTGTAAATCACTGTGCTGTAAATCACTGTACTGTAAATCACTGTGCTGTAAATCACTGTACTGTAAATCACTGAAATGTAAATCACTGTGCTGTAAATCACTGTGCTGTAAATCACTGTACTGTAAATCACTGTACTGTAAATCACTGTGCTGTAAATCACTGTACTGTAAATCACTGTGCTGTAAATCACTGTACTGTAAATCACTGTGCTGTAAATCACTGTACTGTAAATCAATACGCAATTACTGTGCTGTAAATCACTGTACTGTAAATCACTGTACTGTAAATCACTGTACTGTAAATCACTGAAATGTAAATCACTGTGCTGTAAATCACTGTACTGTAAATCACTGTGCTGTAAATCACTGTACTGTAAATCAATACGCAATTACTGTGCTGTAAATCACTGAAATGTAAATCACTGTGCTGTAAATCACTGTACTGTAAATCACTGTACTGTAAATCACTGTGCTGTAAATCACTGTACTGTAAATCACTGTGCTGTAAATCACTGTACTGTAAATCACTGTGCTGTAAATCACTGTACTGTAAATCAATACGCAATTACTGTGCTGTAAATCACTGTGCTGTAAATCACTGTGCTGTAAATCACTGTGCTGTAAATCACTGTGCTGTAAATCACTGTACTGTAAATCACTGTGCTGTAAATCACTGTGCTGTAAATCATTAAACTGTAACTGTACTGTAAATCACTGTACTGTAAATCAATACGCAATTACTGTGCTGTAAATCACTGTACTGTAAATCACTGTACTGTAAATCACTGTGCTGTAAATCACTGTACTGTAAATCACTGTACTGTAAATCACTGTACTGTAAATCACTGTGCTGTAAATCACTGTACTGTAAATCAATACGCAATTACTGTGCTGTAAATCACTGAAATGTAAATCACTGTGCTGTAAATCACTGTACTGTAAATCACTGTGCTGTAAATCACTGAAATGTAAATCACTGAAATGTAAATCACTGTACTGTAAATCACTGTACTGTAAATCACTGTGCTGTAAATCACTGTGCTGTAAATCACTGTACTGTAAATCATTAAACTGTAACTGTACTGTAAATCACTGTGCTGTAAATCACTGTACTGTAAATCACTGTACTGTAAATCACTGTACTGTAAATCACTGTGCTGTAAATCACTGTACTGTAAATCACTGTGCTGTAAATCACTGTGCTGTAAATCACTGTGCTGTAAATCACTGTACTGTAAATCACTGTGCTGTAAATCACTGTACTGTAAATCACTGTACTGTAAATCACTGTACTGTAAATCACTGTGCTGTAAATCACTGTGCTGTAAATCACTGTACTGTAAATCACTGTACTGTAAATCACTGTACTGTAAATCACTGTGCTGTAAATCACTGTACTGTAAATCACTGTGCTGTAAATCACTGTACTGTAAATCACTGTGCTGTAAATCACTGTACTGTAAATCAATACGCAATTACTGTGCTGTAAATCACTGTACTGTAAATCACTGTACTGTAAATCACTGTACTGTAAATCACTGTACTGTAAATCACTGAAATGTAAATCACTGAAATGTAAATCACTGTGCTGTAAATCACTGTGCTGTAAATCACTGTACTGTAAATCATTAAACTGTAACTGTACTGTAAATCACTGTGCTGTAAATCACTGTACTGTAAATCACTGTACTGTAAATCACTGTACTGTAAATCACTGTGCTGTAAATCACTGTACTGTAAATCACTGTGCTGTAAATCACTGTGCTGTAAATCACTGTGCTGTAAATCGCTGTACTGTAAATCACTGTGCTGTAAATCACTGTACTGTAAATCACTGTACTGTAAATCACTGTACTGTAAATCACTGTGCTGTAAATCACTGTGCTGTAAATCACTGTACTGTAAATCACTGTACTGTAAATCACTGTACTGTAAATCACTGTGCTGTAAATCACTGTACTGTAAATCACTGTGCTGTAAATCACTGTACTGTAAATCACTGTGCTGTAAATCACTGTACTGTAAATCAATACGCAATTACTGTGCTGTAAATCACTGTACTGTAAATCACTGTACTGTAAATCACTGAAATGTAAATCACTGTGCTGTAAATCACTGTACTGTAAATCACTGTGCTGTAAATCACTGTACTGTAAATCAATACGCAATTACTGTGCTGTAAATCACTGTGCTGTAAATCACTGTGCTGTAAATCACTGTACTGTAAATCACTGTACTGTAAATCACTGTGCTGTAAATCACTGTACTGTAAATCACTGTGCTGTAAATCACTGTACTGTAAATCACTGTGCTGTAAATCACTGTACTGTAAATCAATACGCAATTACTGTGCTGTAAATCACTGAAATGTAAATCACTGTGCTGTAAATCACTGTACTGTAAATCACTGTGCTGTAAATCACTGTACTGTAAATCACTGTGCTGTAAATCACTGTGCTGTAAATCATTAAACTGTAACTGTACTGTAAATCACTGTACTGTAAATCAATACGCAATTACTGTGCTGTAAATCACTGTACTGTAAATCACTGTACTGTAAATCACTGTGCTGTAAATCACTGTACTGTAAATCACTGTACTGTAAATCACTGTACTGTAAATCATTAAACTGTAACTGGACTGTGAGTCACTCTGGATTAGTTCTCCTACATAGTCTTGTCTTAGTCACGTTTTATTTCTCTGTATGAAGTAAAAACTTCTCTCGTTCTTTCTACACAGTTATCTTCCATTTCAATATGTGATTAGTCTGCTCACAAATCCCCAGTTATGTATCCTTCCACTAGGGACTGTATTTATTGTCCTTTCTCTCTCTCTTTCTCTCTCTCTGTATCCTTCCACTAGGGACTAGGTCCCTAAATGCACTATTTTCCATTGTGCACTACTTTTGACAAAGGCCCACAGGGCTCTGGTCTAAAGTAGTGCACTACATTGGGGAATAGGGTGCCATTTGAGATAAATCCTGAGACTCTCCCCACAGTTTAATAATAAATCACAGTGTTTAACCGTTTGTCTCTCTGATTGATTAAGGACTGGAGACATAAAATGGGGCTGTAAATTACAGCGTGGTCGTCAAGTAGACTGACCCAGAGTGATGTCACCGACACAACAATGAGATAGATATTTCACCAGATGTATGAATGTGAAGCATCCGGCTTGGCGTTTCCCCTCACTACCAAATATGGTAACGAGAGGAAGCAATGTGAAGTATCCGGCTTGGCGTTTCCCCTCACTACCAAATATGGTAATGAGAGGAAGCAATGTGAAGTATCCGGCTTGGCGTTTCCCCTCACTACCAAATATGGTAATGAGAGGAAGCAATGTGAAGCATCCGGCTTGGCGTTTCCCCTCACTACCAAATATGGTAATGAGAGGAAGCAATGTGAAGTATCCGGCTTGGCGTTTCCCCTCACTACCAAATATGGTAATGAGAGGAAGCAATGTGAAGCATCCGGCTTGGCGTTTCCCCTCACTACCAAATATGGTAATGAGAGGAAGCAATGTGAAGCATCCGGCTTGGCGTTTCCCCTCACTACCAAATATGGTAATGAGAGGAAGCAATGTGAAGTATCCGGCTTGGCGTTTCCCCTCACTACCAGATATGGTAATGAGAGGAAGCAATGTGAAGTATCCGGCTTGGCGTTTCCCCTCACTACCAGATATGGTAATGCGAGGAAGCCCATTGGCCGGAAGGGGGAGAAGACGGAAGGAGATGGATGTTGACTCACCGTTCTGCACATTTTCTCATCAATGAAACATTTGATCTCAATACATTTTTCTGTTCCCAAAACTAGAACCTGTTAAGAACAGAGTGGACTAAGTTTTGTAGACTTTACAATTTGTCAAAGTTGTAATAAATTGCATTGTTTTTGAAGGAGTGCGAAGGAGAATTGAATTATTGCACAAGCGCACCTCACAGAGTAGCTGTTCCCTAACGGAAATATGCAGATTTTGATTTACCTTTATTTAACTAGGCAAGTCAGTTAAGAACAAATTCTTATTTTCAATGACAGCCTAGAAACAGTGGGTTAACTGCCTGTTCAGGGGCAGAACAACAGATTTGTACCTTGTCAGCTCAGGGGTTTGAACTTGCAACCTTCCGGTTACTTAGTCCAACGCTCTAACCACTAGGCTACCCTGCCGCCCAGGAACAGGCCAATAGGATACTGCTAGTTCGTGATTGGCTCTGCCCACTACGACTTGTTTGTTCCCATTGGAAACAACAGGCTGTGGTCTATCTTGGTTTGGTTATAAAAAAATATATTTGGTCATGTATTTAAAGAGCGTTAAAGTCTAAACGGGATCTGTGGGACGTCCCAAATCTGACATCACACTATTGAAGTTAAATGCAAAAGGTTTCGGGTTTGGACGTCCCAAGGTTGCAAGATGGCATTACCCTTTGGAGAGTTTGGACAATGAGATTTCTGCATTTTTCAACATTCTAAAAGTTTGCCTAACTCTCTAAATATATGGTTCTGGAGTAACCAATGGCCCAACTCTCTAAATATATGGTTCTGGAGTGGCCTATAGCCTAACTCTCTAAATATATGGTTCTGGAGTGATCTACGGCCTAACTCTCTAAATATATGGTTCTGGAGTGACCAATGGCCCAACTCTCTAAATATATGGTTCTGGAGTAACCAATGGCCCAACTCTCTAAATATATGGTTCTGGAGTGACCAATGGCCCAACTCTCTAAATATATGGTTCTGGAGTGACCTATAGCCTAACTCTCTAAATTTATGGTTCTGGAGTGACCAATGGCCCAACTCTCTAAATATATGGTTCTGGAGTGACCAATGGCCCAACTCTCTAAATATATGGTTCTGGAGTGACCAATGGCCTAACTCTCTAAATATATGGTTCTGGAGTGACCAATGGCCTAACTCTCTAAATATATGGTTCTGGAGTGACCAATGGCCTAACTCTCTAAATATATGGTTCTGGAGTGACCAATGGCCTAACTCTCTAAATATATGTATGGTTCTGGAGTGACCTATAGCCTAACTCTCTAAATATATGGTTCTGGAGTGACCTATAGCCTAACTCTCTAAATATATGGTTCTGGAGTGACCAATGGCCTAACTCTCTAAATATATGGTTCTGGAGTGACCTATAGCCTAACTCTCTAAATATATGGTTCTGGAGTGACCTATAGCCTAACTCTCTAAATATATGGTTCTGGAGTGACCTATAGCCTAACTCTCTAAATATATGGTTCTGGAGTGACCTATAGCCTAACTCTCTAAATATATGGTTCTGGAGTGACCAATGGCCTAACTCTCTAAATATATGGTTCTGGAGTGACCTATAGCATAACTCTCTAAATATATGGTTCTGGAGTGACCAATGGCCTAACTCTCTAAATATATGGTTCTGGAGTGACCAATGGCCTAACTCTCTAAATATATGGTTCTGGAGTGACCTATAGCCTAACTCTCTAAATATATGGTTCTGGAGTGACCAATGGCCTAACTCTCTAAATATACGGTCTGAAGTGACCAATGGCCCAACTCTCTAAATATATGGTTCTGGAGTGACCAATGGCCTAACTCTCTAAATATACGGTCTGAAGTGACCAATGGCCCAACTCTCTAAATATATGGCTCTGGAGTGACCTATGGCCCAACTCTCTAAATATATGGCTCTGGAGTGACCTATAGCCTAACTCTCTAAATATATGGCTCTGGAGTGATCTACGGCCCAACTCTCTAAATATATGGCTCTGGACCAGAGAAGCTGATACAGTATGTAAAGGCTTTTTCTATAAGTCGTTATTAGGTCCCAGGGCATTAGTAAGACATCTTTAGACATCTATAGTAATCCCCCAGATAGAGGCTCTGTATCCACAGACATGTACACTGATTGAATAAAAAGCTCATATTCATAGCTTTGCCATCTTTCGCAACCCCCCTCTCTCTCTCAATTCATCTTCCAAACAGACATGGACATTAGACCCACGCCTCAGCAGCAACAGCAGCAACAATCCCACAAATCATTTCCAATTCTAAATGAGTGAATTAACCATGAAGAGCAGGACATCATCAATTTCCCCCGGCAGGGCAACCATAACAGAGAGGTGATGAACCTTCCCATTCTCTGGCCGACGCTACTCTTCACACCATATCACAGATCCTAAACAGCCTTCCCAACCCGGGATCCTTTTCATTCCTTCAGCAGGTTCAGGGATGTATCGGTTTATACCAAGAATCATCATAACTCTGCCTGGGAAAAAAGGGAGACAAACGCCATTACTGTGAAATATTAAATGTTTGATTTGAAATCCATAAAGATGGTTTTTCACCCTGTGCTTGTGCTCTCTGCTCTGGTCAGGAGGGATCACTGTGGGCTGTGTCTCTCTATTCCCTAGTGCACTACTTTTGACCAAGGTTATATCTCAAATGGCACGCTATTATCTAGTGCACTACTTTTGACCAAGGTTATATCTCAAATGGCACCCTATTATCTAGTGCACTACTTTTGACCAAGGTTATATCTCAAATGACTGTAGCCCTGGAATGAAGGAGTCAACAGGTATGGACTGTAGCCCTGGAATGATGGAGTCAACAGGTATGGACTGTAGCTATAGAATGAAGGAGTCAACAGGTATGGACTGTAGCTATAGAATGAAGGAGTCAACAGGTATGGACTGTAGCTATAGAATGAAGGAGTCAACAGGTATGGACTGTAGCCCTGGAATGAAGGAGTCAACAGGTATGGACTGTAGCCCTGGAATGAAGGAGTCAACAGGTATGGACTGTAGCTATAGAATGAAGGAGTCAACAGGTATGGACTGTAGCTAAAGAATGAAGGAGTCAACAGGAATGGACTGTAGCTATAGAATATGAAGGTGTGTTTTGATGATATGTTAGGTGGACCAAAGCAATATGGTGTACCGCCAAACTCTGCCAGGTGAAATTTAACCCTTATCTTCCCCATTGGCCAATTAATGTTTGCAGATATATAAGGTCAAAGCAATATGGAGAAAGTTAGGACGATCCATCCCCACACTGCTGATGCCTAACCAGACAATAAGCAAGAGGACAGGCAAGGGTTAGGGCCAAGAAGACAAGCAAGGGTTAGGGCCAAGAGGACAGGCCAGGCTTAGGGCCAAGAGGACAGGCAAGGGTTAGGGCCAAGAGGACAGGCAAAGGTTAGGGCCAAGAGGACAGGCAAAGGTTAGGGCCAAGAGGACAGGCAAGGGTTAGGGCCAAGAGGACAGGCAAGGGTTAGGGCCAAGAGGACAGGCAAGGGTTAGGGCCAAGATGACAGGGGCTTTTTGTTGACTGAAATACTGATACCAATAGATACCTTGTTGACTGAAATTACTGATGAAAATAGATACCTTGTTGACTGAAATTACTGATACCAATAGATACCTTGTTGACTGAAATGCTGATGAATATAGATACCTCGTTGACTGAAATACTGATACCAATAGATACCCTGTTGACTGAAATACTGATACCAATAGATACCTTGTTGATTGAAATACTGATGAAAATAGATACCTTGTTGACTGAAATACTGATACCAATAGATACCCTATTGACTGAAATACTGACACCAATAGACACCTTGTTGACTGAAATACTGATGAAAATAGATACCTTGTTGACTGAAAAACTGATACCAATAGATACCTTGTTGACTGAAATACTGATGAAAATAGATACATTGTTGACTGAAATACAGATACCAATAGATACCCTATTGACTGAAATACTGACACCAATAGACACCTTGTTGACTGAAATACTGATGAAAATAGATACCTTGTTGACTGAAATACTGACACCAATAGACACCTTGTTGACTGAAATACTGATGAAAATATATACCTTGTTGACTGAAATACTGATGAAAATAGATACCTTGTTGACAGAAATACTGATACCAGTAGATACCTTGTTGACTGAAATACTGATACCAATAGATACCTTGTTGACTGAAATACTGATACCAATAGATACCTTGTTGACTGAAATACTGATACCAATAGATACCTTGTTGGCTGAAATACTGATACCAATAGATACCTTGTTGACTGAAATACTGATACCAATAGATACCTTGTTGACTGAAAAACTGATGAAAATAGATACCTTGTTGACTGCAATACTGATACCAATAGATACCTTGTTGACTGAAAAACTGATGAAAATAGATACCTTGTTGACTGAAATACAGATACCAATAGATACCTTGTTGACTGAAATACTGATACCAATAGATACCTTGTTGACTGAAAAACTGATGAAAATAGATACCTTGTTGACTGAAATACTGATACCAATAGATACCTTGTTGACTGAAAAACTGATGAAAATAGATACCTTGTTGATTGAAATACTGATGAAAATAGATACCTTGTTGACTGAAATACTGATGAAAATAGATACCTTGTTGACTCAAATACTGATGAAAATAGATACCTTGTTGACTGAAATACTGATACCAATAGATATCTTGTTGACTGAAATACTGATGAAAATAGATACCCTGTTGACTGAAATATTGATACAAATAGATACCTTATTGACTGAAATACTGATACCAATAGATACCTTGTTGACTGAAATACTGATACCAAGAGATACCTTGTTGACTCAAATACAGATGAAAATAGATACCTTGTTGACTGAAATACTGATACCAATAGATACCTTGTTGACTGAAATACTGATACCAATAGATACCTTGTTGACTGAAATACTGATACCAATAGATACCTTGTTGACTGAAATACTGATACCAATAGATACCTTGTTGACTGAAATACTGATAAAAATAGATACGTTGTTGACTGATATACTGATACCAATAGATACCCTATTGACTGAAATACTGATGCCAATAGATACCTTGTTGACTGAAATACTGATACCAATAGATACCTTGTTGACTGAAATACTGATACCAATAGATACCTTGTTGACTGAAATACTGATACCAATAGATACCTTGTTGAATGAAATACTGATACCAATAGATACCTTGTTGACTAAAATGCTGATAAAAATAGATACCTTGTTGACTGAAATACTGATACCAATAGATACCTTGTTGACTGAAATACTGATACCAATAGATACCTTGTTGACTGAAAAACTGATGAAAATAGATACCTTGTTGACTGAAATACTGATACCAATAGATACCTTGTTGACTGAAAAACTGATGAAAATAGATACCTTGTTGACTGAAATACAGATACCAATAGATACCTTGTTGACTGAAATACTGATACCAATAAATACCTTGTTGACTGAAAAACTGATGAAAATAGATTCCTTGTTGACTGAAATACTGATACCAACAGATACCTTGTTGACTGAAAAACTGATGAAAATAGATACCTTGTTGATTGAAATACTGATGAAAATAGATACCTTGTTGACTGAAATACTGATGAAAATAGATACCTTGCTGACTCAAATACTGATGAAAATAGATACCTTGTTGACTGAAATACTGATACAAATAGATACCTTATTGACTGAAATACTGATACCAATAGATACCTTGTTGACTGAAATACTGATACCAAGAGATACCTTGTTGACTCAAATACAGATGAAAATAGATACCTTGTTGACTGAAATACTGATACCAATAGATACCTTGTTGACTGAAATACTGATACCAATAGATACCTTGTTGACTGAAATACTGATACCAATAGATACCTTGTTGACTGAAATACTGATAAAAATAGATACCTTGTTGACTGAAATACTGATACCAATAGATACCTTGTTGACTGAAAAACTGATGAAAATAGATACCTTGTTGATTGAAATACTGATGAAAATAGATACCTTGTTGACTGAAATACTGATGAAAATAGATACCTTGCTGACTCAAATACTGATGAAAATAGATACCTTGTTGACTGAAATACTGATACCAATAGATACCTTGTTGACTGAAATACTGATGAAAATAGATACCCTGTTGACTGAAATACTGATACAAATAGATACCTTATTGACTGAAATACTGATACCAATAGATACCTTGTTGACTGAAATACTGATTCCAAGAGATACCTTGTTTACTCAAATACAGATGAAAATAGATACCTTGTTGACTGAAATACTGATACCAATAGATACCTTGTTGACTGAAATACTGATACCAATAGATACCCTATTGACTGAAATACTGATACCAATAGATACCTTGTTGACTGAAATACTGATACCAATAGATACCTTGTTGACTGAAATACTGATACCAATAGATACCTTGTTGACTGAAATACTGATACCAATAGATACCTTGTTGACTGAAATACTGATACCAATAGATACCTTGTTGACTGAAATACTGATAAAAATAGATACCTTGTTGACTGAAATACTGATACCAATAGATACCTTGTTGACTGAAATACTGATAAAAATAGATACCCTGTTGACTGAAATACTGATACCAATAGATACCCTGTTGACTGAAATACTGGTGAAAATAGAAACCTTGTTGACTGAAATACTAATACATTTAGATACCTTGTTGACTGAAATACTGATACCAATAGATACCTTGTTGACTGAAATACTGATGAAAATAGATATCTTGTTGACTGTAAAACTCATACCAATAGATACCCTATTGACTGAAATACTGATACCAGTAGATACCTTGTTGACTGAAATACTGATACCAATGGATACCTGGTTGACTGATATAATGATTCCAATAGATACCTTGTTGACTGAAATACTGATGAAAATAGATACCTTGTTGATTGAAATACTGATACAAATAGATACCTTGTGGACTGAAATACTGGTGAAAATAGAAACCTTGTTGACTGAAATACTAATACATTTAGACACCTTGTTGACTGAAATACTGATACCAATAGATACCTTGTTGACTGAAATACTGATGAAAATAGATACCTTGTTGACTGTAAAACTCATACCAATAGATACCCTATTGACTGAAATACTGATACCAGTAGATACCTTGTTGACTGAAATACTGATACCAATGGATACCTGGTTGACTGATATAATGATTCCAATAGATACCTTGTTGACTGAAATACTGATGAAAATAGATACCTTGTTGATTGAAATACTGATACAAATAGATGCCTTGTTGACTGAAATACTGATACCAGTAGATACCTTGTTGACTGAAATACTGATGAAAATAGATACCTTGTTGACTGAAATACTGATGAAAATAGATACCTTGTTAACTGAAATACTGATGAAAGTAGATGCCTTGTTGACTGAAATACTGATACCAATAGATACCTTGTTGACTGAAATACTGATGAAAATAGATACCTTGTTGACTGAAATACTGATACCATTAGGTACCTTGTTGACTGAAATACTGATACCAATAGATACCTTATTGACTGAAATACTGATGATAATAGATACCTTGTTGACTGAAATACTGATACCATTAGGTACCTTGTTGACTGAAATACTGATACCAATAGATACCTTATTGACTGAAATACTGATGATAATAGATACCTTGTTGACTGAAATACTGATACCATTAGATACCTTGTTGACTGAAATACTGATGAAAATAGATACCTTGTTGACTGAAATACTGATACCAGTAGATACCTTGTTGACTGAAATACTGATGAAAGTAGATGCCTTGTTGACTGAAATACTGATACCAATAGATACCTTGTTGACTGAAATACTGATACCAATAGATACCTTGTTGACTGAAATACTGATGAAAATAGATACCTTGTTGACTGAAATACTGATGAAAATAGATACCTTGTTGACTGAAATATTGATGAAAATAGATACCTTGTTGACTGAAATACTGATGAAAATAGATACCTTGTTGACTGAAATACTGATGAAAATAGATACCTTGTTGACTGAAATACTGATGAAAATAGATACCTTGTTGACTGAAATACTGATACCAGTAGATACCTTGTTGACTGAAATACTGATACCAATAGATACCTTGTTGACTGAAATACTGATACCAATAGATACCTTGTTGACTGAAATACTGATGAAAATAGATACCTTGTTGACTGAAATATTGATACCAGTAGATACCTTGTTGACTGAAATACTGATACCAATAGATACCTTGTTGACTGAAATACTGATACCAGTAGATACCTTGTTGACTGAAATACTGATACCAGTAGATACCTTGTTTTCTGAAATACTGATACCAATAGATACCTTGTTGACTGAAATACTGATACCAATGGATACCTGGTTGACTGATATAATGATTCCAATAGATACCTTGTTGACTGAAATACTGATGAAAATAGATACCTTGTTGATTGAAATACTGATACAAATAGATACCTTGTGGACTGAAATACTGGTGAAAATAGAAACCTTGTTGACTGAAATACTAATACATTTAGACACCTTGTTGACTGAAATACTGATACCAATAGATACCTTGTTGACTGAAATACTGATGAAAATAGATACCTTGTTGACTGTAAAACTCATACCAATAGATACCCTATTGACTGAAATACTGATACCAGTAGATACCTTGTTGACTGAAATACTGATACCAATGGATACCTGGTTGACTGATATAATGATTCCAATAGATACCTTGTTGACTGAAATACTGATGAAAATAGATACCTTGTTGATTGAAATACTGATACAAATAGATGCCTTGTTGACTGAAATACTGATACCAGTAGATACCTTGTTGACTGAAATACTGATGAAAATAGATACCTTGTTGACTGAAATACTGATGAAAATAGATACCTTGTTAACTGAAATACTGATGAAAGTAGATGCCTTGTTGACTGAAATACTGATACCAATAGATACCTTGTTGACTGAAATACTGATGAAAATAGATACCTTGTTGACTGAAATACTGATACCATTAGGTACCTTGTTGACTGAAATACTGATACCAATAGATACCTTATTGACTGAAATACTGATGATAATAGATACCTTGTTGACTGAAATACTGATACCATTAGGTACCTTGTTGACTGAAATACTGATACCAATAGATACCTTATTGACTGAAATACTGATGATAATAGATACCTTGTTGACTGAAATACTGATACCATTAGATACCTTGTTGACTGAAATACTGATGAAAATAGATACCTTGTTGACTGAAATACTGATGAAAATAGATACCTTGTTAACTGAAATACTGATGAAAGTAGATGCCTTGTTGACTGAAATACTGATACCAATAGATACCTTGTTGACTGAAATACTGATACCAATAGATACCTTGTTGACTGAAATACTGATGAAAATAGATACCTTGTTGACTGAAATACTGATGAAAATAGATACCTTGTTGACTGAAATATTGATGAAAATAGATACCTTGTTGACTGAAATACTGATGAAAATAGATACCTTGTTGACTGAAATACTGATGAAAATAGATACCTTGTTGACTGAAATACTGATGAAAATAGATACCTTGTTGACTGAAATACTGATACCAGTAGATACCTTGTTGACTGAAATACTGATACCAATAGATACCTTGTTGACTGAAATACTGATACCAATAGATACCTTGTTGACTGAAATACTGATGAAAATAGATACCTTGTTGACTGAAATATTGATACCAGTAGATACCTTGTTGACTGAAATACTGATACCAATAGATACCTTGTTGACTGAAATACTGATACCAGTAGATACCTTGTTGACTGAAATACTGATACCAGTAGATACCTTGTTTTCTGAAATACTGATACCAATAGATACCTTGTTGACTGAAATACTGATGAAAATAGATACCTTGTTGACTGAAATACTGATGAAAATAGATGCCTTGTTAACTGAAATACTGATGAAAATAGATACCTTGTTGACTGAAATACTGACACAAACTGCATGTCACTGTGGGGGCGAATAGCCGTAGCTTTGTCAGGGATTGTATTTCTGATGTTCTCCCACTTCTCCAAGGTTTAATAATATTTGTCATAAATGTTTTAGTTTTTTCTCACACAGGATCCGTTTGTGTGAGGGTGTTTGCCAAGAGATAATTCAATTGTGTTTTCCAAACTACTTCACAACCCTGAAAAACTAATAATTTCTCATCTCGTTATATAACCTTTAAAAAATATAATTCAATATTTCTGCCAATGCACTGCCATCCTGGACAGCTGCCAAACCTTGGAAAAAGTATTTCTATAGATGAAGTTAAGTTGAAAGTTGAGGCCAATTTTCAAACGGGCAGACAGGCCTGCGTCCCAAATGGTACCCTTTTGCCTACATTTGACCAGCGTCCATACTGCTATACAGGGAATGGTTTGCTATTCGGGATGTATTGTAGGTAACCTTTATTTTTAACTAGGCAAGTAAGTTAAGAACAAATTCTTATTCACAATGACCAACAGGCAAAAGGCCTCCTGTGGGGACGGGTCCTGGGATAAAAAAAAAATATAATAATATATATAATAATAATAATAAAGAAATTAATGCATATGTATAAATATAACATATAAAAAAATATGTATAAATATAACATATAAAAAAATATGTATAAATATAGGACAAGATACACATCACGACAAGAGAGACAACACTACATAAAGAGAGACCTAAAGACGACAACATAGCAAGGCAGCAACACATGACAACACAGCAAGGTAGCAAAACAACATGACAACAATGTCACGCCCTGACCATAGTTTGCTTTGTATGTTTCTAATTTTTTCTTTGGTCAGGGTGTGATCTGAGTGGGTATTCTATGTTGGATGTCTAGTTTGTCTGTTTCTATGTTTGGTCTGATATGGTTCTCAATCAGAGGCAGGTGTTAGTCGTTGTCTATGATTGGGAACCATATTTAGGTAGCCTGTTTTGTCATTGTGGGTTGTGGGTGATTGTCTATGTTAGTTGCTTGTGTCAGCACAGTTCTTATATTAGCTTCACGGTCGTTATTTGTTTATTGTTTTTGTATTCAGTGTTCAGTTTTTTCTTTAATTCAAATATCATCATGAACACATACCACGCTGCATTTTGGTATATTCTTACAACGATCGTGACAAACAACATGGTAGCAACACGAAACATGGTACAACCATTATTGGGCACAGACAACAGCACAAATGGCAAGAAGGCAGGGACAACAACACAACAGACTGCATGTATTTCCCCAGTAGAGAGAGAGAGAGAGTTAGTGAGACCTCTTGTCAAATGTATGACCATGTTAGAGATACCTACTTCCCTCAGATTACACAGACCCACAAAGAATTCGAAAAACAAATCCAATTTTGATAAACTCCCATATCTACTGGGTGAAATTCCACAGTGTGCCATCACAGCAGCAAGTTTGTGACCTGTTGCCACGAGAAAAGGGCAACCAGTGAAGAACACACACCATTGTAAACATAACCTATATTTATGTTAATTCATTTTCCCTTTTGTACTTTAACTATTTGTACATCGTTAAAACACTGCATATATATAATATGATATAATAATATATATATAATATTAAAACACTGCATATAGACATAACATGACATTTGAAATGTCTTTATTCTTTTGGAACTTTTGTGAATGTAATGTTTACTGTAAATTTTTTATTATTTATTTAACTTTTGTTTATGATCTATTTCACTTGCTTTGGCAATGTTAACATATGTTTCCCATGCCAATAAAGCCCTTTGAATTGAATTGAATTGAGAGACAGAGAGATAGACAGAGAGAGAGAGATAGAGAGAGAGGGACAGAGAGAGAGAGAGAGAGAGAGAGAGAAGGACAGAGAGAGAGAGAGAGAGAGAGAGAGAGAGAGAGAGAGAGAGAAGGACAGAGAGAGAGAGAGAGAGAGAGGGACAGAGAGAGAGAGATAGAGAGAGAGGGACAGAGAGAGAGAGAGAGAGAGAGAGAGAGAGAAGGACAGAGAGAGAGAGAGAGAGAGAGAGAGGGACAGAGAGAGAGAGATAGAGAGAGAGGGACAGAGAGAGAGAGAGAGAGAGAGAGGGACAGAGAGAGAGAGAGAGAGAGAGAGAGAGAAGGACAGAGAGAGAGAGAGAGAGAGAGGGACAGAGAGAGAGAGTGAGGGACATAGAGAGAGAGAGGGACAGAGAGAGAGGGAGAGGGACAGAGAGGGAGAGAGAGAGAGAGAGAGAGAGAGAGAGGGAGAGAGAGAGAGAGAGAGAGAGAGAGAGAGAGAGAGAGAGAGACAGAGAGAGAGCGAGAGAGAGAGAGAGAGGGACAGAGAGAGAGAGAGAGAGAGACAGTAGGTTCACTATCCTCTCTGCACCTCATTGAGTCAGACCTCTGTCACCCTGCTCTCCAGGTCCACCAGGCCTTGTCCCCCCTCCTGGACAGACAATAAAACATTTTGAATTGAATAGAGAGAGAGAGATGATCAAGTCGTTTGTCCTCCAGCCACTTTTCTTCTAGTCATCGATATGGTCCACACAACTCTCACTCTCTTTCCCTCTCCTCCTCTCTCTCTATCTCTCCCTCTCCATATCTCTCTCCCTGTCTCTCTCTCCCTCTCTATCTCTCTCCCTCTCAATCTCTCTCTTTCTGTCTCTCCCTCTCTCCATACCCTCTCTCCCTCTCCATATCTCTCTCTCTCCCTCTCTCCCTCTCTCTATCTCTCTCCCTGTCTCTCTCCCTCTCAATCTCTCTCTCTCCCTCTCAATCACTCTCTCCCTCCCTCTCCATCTCTCTCTCTCCCCCTCCTCTCTCCTCCACCTTGAGACGCGTGTTGAATTTTAAAGCCAGAGCAGAGAGCACGCGGCCGTACCGGGCTACCGGATTACAGACTAACAACCTGCCAGTCAAAGTCCACACTCTCACGTGAGAGAAAAAAGGCCCCGTGCAGCGGGAATATTCCGACTGTAATACTGGGACATAATCCCTCCTTCTGTCTACTACTCCACCTTCCAAAAAAGCTTCTTCAGTCTGTAGACTAGTTGTTGTTGTACTCGATATTACAACACACACACACACACAAACACACACACACACATAATAAATAGACCGGTAGTTGTATCGTGGCCTTATCAGTCACACAGCGCACCAGACCATTATCTAACGTCTAAAGGAAATGAACAAAAAAAAAACGCCCCTCCTCCTTTCTCTCCTTCCCTCACCCTCCTCTCCTTTCTCTCTCTCCTCCTTTCTCTCCTTCCCTCACCCTCCTCCTTTCTCTCTCTCCTACTTTCTCTCCTTCCCTCACCCTCCCCTCCTTTCTCTCTCTCCTACTTTCTCTCCTTCCCTCACCCTCCCCCTTCTCTCTCCTCCTTTCTCTCCTTCCCTCACCCTCTCCTCCTTTCTCTCCTTCCCTCACCCTCCCCTCCTTTCTCCCCTTCCGTCTCCCTCCTCCAGCAGCAGCAGCAGGTGTTATTAGGCTACTACAGACCTTCAGGTCTCGTCTAGGTGGTGCTGGTAATTATCTCCCGGCCCCAGAGCGAATGAACGCGACCCAGATAGGGGGACACTAGTAGGGAGTATTACACTGGAAAACCCCGCAAATCACGCATTACGCCTCCAAAACACGTGGGAGAGATTACTCCTAATAAATGCCTATTTCTTTCCCTTCTTCCTCACCTAGACATTGCTCCCTTCTTTCCACCCCCCACCCCCCTCTCTCTTTCATAAACGAATCCATAACGCGTAGCTTTTCCGCCAAATGTCGGCGTCTGAAGAGAGGATATCCTAGCCTCTTCCACAGATACACTTGGTCATCGTTGTGGATGCTGTTGTGACCTTGTGTTTGGTTGTCCTTTACTAGTGAATAGGTGTCAAAATAGCAAAAAGACACGAACCGTCGGCAGGCAGACCATCTATGCCTAACAACAAGTAGCTTATTCTAGCCTACATTTGGAAATCATCGCACTGAAGACAAAACGGAAGGTTAGTTTATAAATAACGCTGACATGATATCTGATATGATGAGTAGAGTGACCTAGAGCCCTACAATGACACACATTAACATCAGTCTGGATCGTTATGTGTAGCCTACAAGATGCCCTACAGATGTCCGTGACAATGACCCTCAACTTATCCCCAACACATAACAGCGATTATCATAACAGTATCGTAAAACAGTGCGGGTTATTACCCTCGTCTCCCCGTACCCAAATACACACCTTGAAACTGTCAGGCACGGAGTGCTCCTCGCAAAGAGTGGATACATTCTTAAAATATTCTTACCTTTGCTATTGTTCTCTTCTCTATTCAAATACATGGCTATATATTCACTCCTGGGTTTTCTGATGGCGTTGGGTCAATGGTAATGATGATTATTAGTCCTTTTTGCCGTCTGGAAAACACACACAACTCTTCTCTAATTGCGGGTTTTGTTGTAGCTGTTTGTATTGTCTTGTTGCTCGGTTGAGAGTGCGTGTTTCAATATCCGATCCTCCTCCAGCAGGTAGCTGTAGTCAGTTTGTCAGCCTCTCTCTCTCTCTCTCTCTCTTTCTCCTTTCTTTCTCTCGGTGACGCTCAGAGAAGAAACAGCGGGTATAGTAAAAGAGTGGTCCTGAAAGAGTCTTGGGATGGAAGCCAGGATGGAAGCATGCCTGAATGCGCTCATATGCTGGTCGCCAATGGTTCCTTATGCCTTTGATTTCTTCTAACACAATTTAATCTTTGTAGATATTATATATCTAGTATTTAGCAAATTTCACTGCTCCTGGCTGCTATTCCAATTGTAAAAAAAAACATCATAGACAACAAAATAAGGTGTTAATGGGTTAAAGTGATGGTTCAATTGTGTGGTTGTGCAACGTTAAAAGGTTATTTAAAAAAAAAATACTATTGTTTTGAAGTGGGGTCCTCGATAATAGGGAACAGGTTGTCCCCCTCACCTACAACCTAATCATTTCCGCGCACAACGTGCTGCAGGTCAGCCAAGGAGCACGTGTTTTAGGGAGTAGGCAAGGGTTTGGATATCTTTTTATTTTTCGAGTATACGTTTACATTTTGGCAACTTCCGGAATCTTGAGGGAGGTGCGATTCTCTGACGTCTCTGTGCTGCTCTAGGACGACTGTTATTACAAGGTATTGCTATGAATAAATCAGATTGGTGAGACACAGTTATTTAGATAATATATTTAATATCATTCCCAATGCAAGTAATAAGCCACTTGTAGTAGTGTAGCCTATTGCATAGAGAATAACTAGGGCGGCAGACAGTCTAACATAGCCGCAGGAAGTGGGGGTGCTGAGGTTCTTGCAAAATACATATATATATACTGTATATATTTTTTTTTACAAAGTAGTGCACTGGGCCTTTACTAGTCCTGTATTAACAGACCTTTACTAGTCCTGTATTAACAGACCTTTACTGGTCCTGTATTAACAGACCTTTACTAGTCCTGTATTAACAGACCTTTACTAGTCCTGTATTAACAGACCTTTACTAGTCCTGTATTAACAGACCTTTACTAGTCCTGTATTAACAGACCTTTACTAGTCCTGTATTAACAGACCTTTACTGGTCCTGTATTAACAGACCTTTACTAGTCCTGTATTAACAGGCCTTTACTAGTCCTTTATTAACAGACCTTTACTAGTCCTGTATTACTAGTCCTGTATTAACAGACATTTACTAGTCCTGTATTAACAGACCTTTACTAGTCCTGTACTAACAGACCTTTACTAGTCCTTTATTAACAGACCTTTACTAGTCCTGTATTACTAGTCCTGTATTAACAGACATTTACTAGTCCTGTATTAACAGACCTTTACTAGTCCTGTATTAACAGACCTTTACTAGTCCTGTATTAACAGACCTTTACTAGTCCTGTATTAGAGGACCTTTACTAGTCCTGTATTAACTGACCTTTACTAGTCCTGTATTAACAGACCTTTACTAGTCCTGTACTAACAGACCTTTACTAGTCCTGTATTAGTGGACTGATATAGCTGTCCAGATAAGAGCATCTGCTAAATGTATGTCCAGTGTGTGTGTCCAGTTTGTGTGTCCAGTGTGTGTGTGTCCAGTGTGTGTGTCCAGCGTGTGTGTCCAGTGTGTGTGTCCAGTATGTGTGTCCAGCATGTGTGTCCAGTGTGTGTGTGTCCAGTGTGTGTCCAGTGTGTGTGTGTTCAGCGTGTGTGTCCAGTGTGTGTGTGTCCAGTGTGGGTGTCCAGTATGTGTGTCCAGCATGTGTGTCCAGTGTGTGTGTGTATAGTGTGTGTGTCCAGTGTGTGTCCAGTGTGTGTCCAGTGTGTGTGTGTTCAGCGTGTGTGTCCAGTGTGTGTGTCCAGTGTGTGTGTGTCCAGTGTGTGTGTGTCCAGTGTGTGTCCAGCGTGTGTGTGTTCAGTGTGTGTGTGTCCAGTGTGGGTGTCCAGTGTGTGTGCGTCCAGTGTGTGTCCAGTGTGTGTGTGTCCAGTGTGTGTCCAGTGTGTGTGTGTCCAGTGTGTGTGTGTCCAGTGTGTGTGTTTCCAGTGTTTGTGTGTCCAGTGTGTGTGTCCAGTGTGTGTGTGTCCAGTGTGTGTCCAGTGTGTGTGTCCAGTGTGTGTGTGTCCAGTGTGTGTCCAGTGTGTGTGTCCAGTATGTGTGTCCAGCATGTGTGTCCAGTGTGTGTGTGTCCAGTGTGTGTGTCCAGTGTGTGTCCAGTGTGTGTCCAGTGTGTGTGTGTTCAGCGTGTGTGTCCAGCGTGTGTGTCCAGTGTGTGTGTGTCCAGTGTGTGTGTGTCCAGTGTGTGTCCAGCGTGTGTGTGTTCAGCGTGTGTGTCCAGTGTGTGTGTCCAGTGTGTGTGTGTCCAGTGTGTGTGTGTCCAGTGTGGGTGTCCAGTGTGTGTGTGTCCAGTGTGTGTCCAGTGTGTGTGTGTCCAGTGTGTGTCCAGTGTGTGTCCAGTGTGTGTGTGTCCAGTGTGTGTGTTTCCAGTGTTTGTGTGTCCAGTGTGTGTGTCCAGTGTGTGTGTGTCCAGTGTGTGTCCAGTGTGTGTGTCCAGTGTGTGTGTGTCCAGTGTGTGTCCAGTGTGTGTGTGTCCAGCATGTGTGTCTCAGTCTCTGTCTTTAGTTATTCAGTCTGTTGTGTTTTAGTGTTATTTAGTGGTATTCAGTCTGTTGTGTTTTAGTGTTATTTAGTGGTATTCAGTCTCTGTCATGTTTTAGTGTTATTTAGTGGTATTCAGTCTGTTGTGTTTTAGTGTTATTTAGTGTTATTTAGTGGTATTCAGTCTCTGTCATGTTTTAGTGTTATTTAGTGGTATTCAGTCTGTTGTGTTTTAGTGTTATTTAGTGGTATTCGGTCTCTGTTGTGTTTTAGTGTTATTTAGTGGTATTCAGTCTCAGTCGTGTTTTAGGGTTATTTACTGTTATTTAGTGGTATTCAGTCTGTTGTGTTTTAGTGTTATTTAGTGGTATTCAGTCTGTTGTGTTTTAGTGTTATTTAGTGGTATTCAGTCTCTGTTGTGTTTTAGTGTTATTTAGTGGTATTCAGTCTCTGTCATGTTTTAGTGTTATTTAGTGGTATTCAGTCTGTTGTGTTTTAGTGTTATTTAGTGTTATTTGGTGGTATTCAGTCTCTGTCATGTTTTAGTGGTATTTAGTGGTATTCAGTCTCTGTCATGTTTTAGTGGTATTTAGTGGTATTCAGTCTCTGTCATGTTTTAGTGTTATTTAGTGGTATTCAGTCTCTGTTGTGTTTTAGTGTTATTTAGTGGTATTCAGTCTCTGTCATGTTTTAGTGTTATTTAGTGGTATTCAGTCTGTTGTGTTTTAGTGTTATTTAGTGTTATTTAGTGGTATTCAGTCTCTGTCATGTTTTAGTGGTATTTAGTGGTATTCAGGCTCTGTCATGTTTTAGTGGTATTTAGTGGTATTCAGTCTCTGTCATGTTTTAGTGTTATTTAGTGGTATTCTGTCTCTGTTGTGTTTTAGTGTTATTTAGTGGTATTCGGTCTCTGTTGTGTTTTAGTGTTATTTAGTGGTATTCAGTCTCTGTCATGTTTTAGTGGTATTTAGTGGTATTCAGTCTCTGTCATGTTTTAGTGGTATTTAGTGTTATTCAGTCTCTATCATGTTTTAGTGTTATTTAGTGGTATTCAGTCTCTGTCATGTTTTAGTGTTATTTAGTGGTATTCAGTCTGTTGTGTTTGAGTGTTATTTAGTGGTATTCAGTCTCTGTCATGTTTTAGTGTTATTTAGTGGTATTCAGTGTCTGTCGTGTGTTAGTGTTATTTAGTGGTATTCAGTCTCTGTCTTTAGTGTTATTCAGTCTCTGTCATGTTTTAGTGGTATTTAGTGGTATTCAGTCTCTGTCGTGTTTTAGTGTTATTTAGCGGTATTCAGTCTGTTGTGTTTTAGTTTTATTTAGTGGTATTCAGTCTGTTGTGTTTGAGTGTTATTTAGTGTTATTCAGTCTCTGTCATGTTTTAGTGGTATTTAGTGGTATTCAGTGTCTGTCGTGTGTTAGTGTTATTTAGTGGTATTCAGTCTCTGTCTTTAGTGGTATTCAGTCTCTGTCATGTTTTAGTGTTATTTACTGTTATTTAGTGTTATTTAGTGGTATTCAGTCTCAGTCGTGTTTTAGTGTTATTTAGTGGTATTCAGTCTCAGTCGTGTTTTAGTGTTATTTAGTGTTATTTCGTGGTATTCAGTCTCAGTCTTGTTTTAGTGTTATTTAGTGGTATTTAGTGGTATTCAGTCTCAGTCGTGTTTTATTGTTATTTAGTGGTATTTAGTGGTATTCAGTCTCTGTCGTGTTTTAGTGGTATTTAGTGGTATTCAGTCTCAGTATGTTTACTGATCATCGTCTGCCGTAGGTACAGTGCAGCTATCAGCGGAGCTGATCTCACAAGCCCGACAAGGCAGCTTGCTGATGTCATAATTCTGGTAGTCAAATGACCTGGCGGCCTCATGGATGGAATGTTATGAATATTTTTCATATTTGATCAAGATTTATTTATTTATTTTTTGCCGAAAATCTGGTGTTTCTATGTTTAACCGTTGTGTTATCTTTCAGTCTTCTGTGATA